>NC_136484.1:76585638-76590638 GCF_053919585.1 Euprymna scolopes
AATAATAATAATAATAATAATAATAATAATAATAATAATAACCCCTAGAATCTAAACAATATTGTAGAAAACTAATAAAAGCTATAAACACATGTTACCAGTAAAATACTCTGGACCGTTCATAGGTCGAACCAAAGAAGAATTGAGGAATCTCAACAAGAAGACCAGGAAACTTATGACCATGCACAATGCACTACACCCAAAGAATGATGTTGATAGATTCTGCGTAAAAAGGAAAGACGGAGGAAGAAGACAGAAAACTATGTGAATGACGCAAAAAAGAATTAAACTACATAATAAACGAATGCAGCAAGATAGCTAAAAAATATAAGAATAGACACAATCAATGGGAATTATGCAAACAACTGCATATTAAACACACAAATATGGCACAAGAACAAATTAAACACACAAATATGGCACAAGAACATATTAAACACACAAATATGGCACAAGAACATATTAAACACACAAATATGGCACAAGAACATATTAAACACACAAATATGGCACAAGAACATATTAAACACACAAATATGGCACAAGAACAAATTAAACACACAAATATGGCACAAGAACAAATTAAACACACAAATATGGCACAAGAACAAATTAAACACACAAATATGGCACAAGAACAAATTGAAAACAAAAATCACAAAATTGAATAGAGCATGGACGTACAAGCAGATAAACCCATCCAAGCAAGAAGACCAGATGTCATAACGATTAACAAGAAGGAACAGTCATGTCAGATTGTAGATTTCGCCGTTCCAGCAGACCACAGAGCGAATATTAAAGAGATGAAGCGGAATAAATACATAGAGCTGAAATGGATACGAAAGATAAAATAAGTGAAGATAGCATTAATAATAGTAGGAGCACTAGAAACAATTCCGAAAAAAACTTTGACAAAACAAACGGAAGAGATTGGAATCAGCGGGGTGGCTGAGAAGATACAACGTATAACAATAATGAAAACGGATAAAATACTAAGGAAACATTTCAATATAGAGATTTATACACTAAATACACGAGCTACAGGTGCTAGCCTGATATATAGAAACTGCTACGGAAGTGAAACACAAAAATGACACATGGAATCAATAAAACTGAAATTGTATAGTTGTAAGTTACTCCCGCCAAAAATAAATGCATAAAAATAAAGTGGCAGCATAAACTGACAAATAATCGTGGAAGGTCAAGGAGAATTGGAAGACCAAAGAGATTGCACTAACTAGACCTCTACCGGGTGAGTGCAAAGAGGACTTGGGCTTTGGGAATGGTTACTTCCAATGATAAATCAATGGTAAACCGCTGTTTTGATAAGGCAAATTCATCTGCAAAGGTTATCGAAAGAGGCTGGGAGTACTGGAAATATGGGGAGACTGTTGTTACTCAGACTGCAATAGAAACAAAAACAAAAACAAAAACAAAAACAAAAATCACAGAGAACTAAGAAAACGCAAAACATAAAATATTCTGTTGACTACCTTCAAATAGTGGTGCCAAACACCAGCACATCAATGAGTTGTGAAAGGTCCGAAAGCACAGAGGAGGAAACGCATTAATAAAACCTCCATTGGAAAAGTGCAGAGAGCACTCGAATCTTGAGGAGGCTGCTTTCCACTCAGCCCTACGGAATACCAATAGAACAATTCACATAACGAGCAACCACAGTTGAACTAGAAAGAGAACATCAAAATCTAGAAATAATATATACAAAAACTAACATAAATCCCATAAACTATCTCATCCAAACAACAAACAAACATATGCTGGCATCAACGTTGGCTAACATCACAAAAAATGGTCGCGAAACGTAAATGTGAACGAGTAGACCAAAAGAGAGATAACACCCATGAGACCTCCTTGGAGGAATGCAAAGAATTCTGGAACTCTGGAGAGGCTTAATGCTACTTAAACTATTGTTATGATTGTTATTATTGTTATTAATGATGATGATGATGATGATGATGATGCTGATAATAATAATAATAATAATAATAATAATAATAATAATAATATAATAATAATAATAATAATAATAATAATAATAATAATAATAATAATAATAATAATAATCTGTCCCAGCAGACCACAGAGTGAAGATAAAGGAGACGGAGAAGCGAAGCAAATACACTGAACTGGTCAGAGAGCTCAAAGGGATATAGAAGATGAAAAAAGTCAAGATAACAGCATTAATAGTAGGAGCAATATCAAAAAGCTGAAAAGAGAATGGAAAAGAGTGGGTCAGAGGGATGGCTAATAAGATACAACGGATAACAGTAAAAAAACGGCTGAAATATTAAGGAAAACCATTGAATGCCGAGACGAACACACATGAGCTACGGGCACAAACTGAACATACAGAAAATGCTACAGATGTAAAATACAAAGGAGCATCACATGGAATCATGAAAACGGAAACTGTAGAATTGTAAATTGACCCTTGGGCCTATACCCCCAATTGTTTTTTTTGTGTGTGTCACCAAAAACTGACGTCACACCAAATAAGTGAGGAAGATCAAGGAGGATGGAAAGACCTACGAGAGAAAACACTACCCAGACCTCCGCTGGATGAGTGCAAAGAGAACTGGTAACTAGGGGAGGCTTTTTGCCACCCACATTCCAGTGAAGACCAATGGCCTTCGCCAACGAAAAATCAATGGTAAGCGGCTGTTAACGTAAATTCATCTGCAATGGTTATCGAAAGAGATGGAAAGTACTTGAAATTTGGGAAGACTTGACATTCAGACTCCAGAGAAAAATACCCCTAGTAAGTAAATAATAATAATAATAATAATAATAATAATAATAATAATAATAATAGAAGAGACGAACGAAAACACTTGGAAATGACTACAAAAAGGAAACCATAACAGGGAAGCTGAAGCACTAATAACAGCTGCACAAGATAACGCAATTAGAACCAACCACATCAAAGCAAGGATCGACAAGACACAAGAAAACAGAAAATGCACACTCTACGGAAAAGGAGACGAAACAATAAACCACATAACTAGTGAATACAGCAAACTAGCCCCAAAAGAATATAAAAATAGACACGATCAAGTGAGGAATACGGTACATTGACACTTATGCAAATAATCGCCTCTAAAACACACAGACAAATGGTATAAACACAAAATGGCAGCAGTACTGAAAAATTAAAGTCACCTATGGAACATGGATATACAAACGGATAAACTCATCCAAGCAAGAAGACCGGATATCATAATAGTTAACAAGAAGGAAAAGTCCTGCCAGATTGTAGATTTTGCCATTCCAGCAGACCACAGATTGAACATCAAGGAGACTGAAAAGTGCAAATACACAGAACAGGCCAGAGAGCTCAAAGGGATCTGGAGAATGAAAAACTAAAGATAACACCAATAATAGTAGGAGCGCTAAAAACGACCCTGAAAAACTTTGATGAGAAAAGAATGGGAGAGATTGGAATCAGAGGGATGGCAGAGAAGATACAACAAATAACAATAATAAAAACTGCAGAAATATTAAGGAAAATCCTTGAATGTGGAGACTAACACCACACATAAACTACACACAAACTGGACACACAGCAATAGCTACAGATGTAAAACACAAAGGAACATCACATGGAATCATGAAAATTGAACCTGTATGATTGAAAAATACCGCCCCCCCCCGGTTTGTTCTCTGTGTGTGAGTGTCACCATAAATAGGAACCACACCAAATAATGATAGTCAAGGAGGATGGAAAGACCGAGGAGAGAAAGCACTAGACAGACCTCCGCTGGAGGAGTGCAAAGAGGACTGGAACCTTGGGGAGACTTTTGCCACCCAAATTCCAGTGAAGACCAATGGTCGACATCAATGAGAAATCAATGGTAAGCGGCTGTTGCGATAACGCAAATTCATTTGCAAAGGTTATCGAAAGAGGTGGAAAGTACTGTAAATATTGGGAAACTTGTTGTCACTCAGACCCCATGGAATACCGCAAACTATTTTTAAAAAGCAATCTTTGATGATGGCTTGTGTGACTGTTCCTAGTGAGTAAGTAATAATAGAAATCTTTCATGAAGACTTGCGTGAAAACTCCACGTGAGCACAATAATAGGTATATTAAATAATACAGTAAAATTAAATTAAAATTTCATTCACTTTTACTAGTTTTTGGTATTTTAGAATTATGCACTCAGCAACTTACAATAATAATCCCCCCCCAAGAATTTATGAATGAAAAAAAAAATCAACCTTTTTGTATTACGAAAGTTTCTACTAAATTATAATTATGTATATATTCTCCGACTCTTCCGAAAACTAGTTCAGTCTAATAATAACACCAGCAATGAAAATGTGTATTTCCGCAATGTCCCTTTTATTTGTCTTCTCACGGCGACATAGTTAGCCAGAAGGTCGATTTAATATGGGGAAGATCTAGTTTCTTTTAAAGCCCCCCACCCCCACTGTATTGTGATAAATGTTAAAATTGCTTCAGTCTAGACTGAACAGATAATACTCTTTGATCCCAGTTCGAACAATGGTCTATTCTGATGTTTTTTCACATTCTATTTCGCACTAGTTTTATCTGTGTTTATTCTTTGATGGCTTATTTTTAACAATCGCTGGATCCTTTTATGTTCACCACGTTTACGAACTCCCATCCTAGGATCACCTTTAAAACTATATTTTGTATTGTACGCCTACACCATTCTTGTCAGTAGAAAGTATTACTTTTCTCTGTCCATTTCACTGCCAAATAAGATATTGTCTTTCACGGTCGCATTGAAAAGCCATGCTTGTTGACTTGCAATTGAAACTTTTCCTTTCAAAGCCAATGTTCCCTTTGTTTTCGTCATCTGGAAAAACAAATAGAAATAAATAATTTTTAAAATGTTTAAAATATTTAACTTTTAAAATCTCATTTTCATAAACCATCGTAAATAAATTAAAAAAAAAAGAAACAAAAGAAACAAGAAACGTAGATTTAGATTTAATTGAACATATCTTTTAGA
>NC_136484.1:76595638-76765638 GCF_053919585.1 Euprymna scolopes
ATTTTCAAACTTAATTTATTCTTAACAATAATCAATAATTATGCAAAATAATTTTCCCATTAATAAGGTAAAATAGATTAATTCTTATATTCTTATATTTTTTGTATCATAAGTTTATATACAGAATCATGACTCATCAGTTCTATTAAAGTTTGCAATATAAAACTTTATTTCGTAAAAAATGTTTATTATATATCTTGATCATTTTACTACACATTTTATATTCACTTTTCCCGTTTATCCGATGTTTAAAGCAATTTCTAAGAAAAAGTACGGATAATAATAATAATAATAATAATAATAATAATAATAATAATAATAATAATAATAATAATAACCAAAATTTCAAGCCAACAAGGTTTGTTTGATTAGTTTGTAAAACGTTACTCATTATGAATTAGAAAGTATCGCGGAAAAAAACTACAGAAAAATATACCACAAAGAACTCATTACGGAGAAAATACTCAAGTCAAAATATTCAACATGAATGCTACAGGGCTGTTTTGAAATAAGATGCTTCACCTCCAATAGTTTCTAACGGAAGATGAAATGAAAGCCACTTATTATGTGTAGCACCATTTATTCTTCTAGAGAAACAACCCTTCCTCCTGGTATGCCTGGAAATGAGGAATTGTATGAATCGTTGTAAAGCAGCAGTCTAGCTGCGTCGTCGTCGTCGTCGTCGTCGTCGTCGTCATCATCATCATCATCATCATCATCATCATCATCATCATCATCATCATCATCATCAGTGAGTATGTACATAAAATTAAAATATTTTAAATTGATCATTATTGTATATTACTGCATTATTACTGTATTAATAGGTAAGAATGTCTTTAGAATTTGTTGTGGGATGTAAATATTTTAGCGTATATAATATCACGATAAGTATTTTAAAACCTGCATCCATAATTTGTCGAGTTTTGAGATACGCGGAAAAAGAAGGAATGTAACTCCGTAAATTGTGAGAAGTAAATCATTGTAAATTTCTTTTTTATCGATTTGATCGTTTGAGAACATCATCCAAAGTGGAGGGAAAGAGGGTGTAAGTCGAAATTAATGGTTGGTGCTTAGAAAATATAGGACCGGCTTTTGATAAACAATATTTGGACGACAAAGAATATGTTCATACACCTTGTAAACTCTTTTAACTCAATTTACTAGCATTTACAAAACCAAACTGCAACTGATTTAATAATACAGAAATAATACATTCTGGAACCGATTCAAAAATACTAAAGGTCATCTTCATCCAGCAACCTACGATCACATTACATATGAAATCACATTACATATGAAATCACATTACATATGAAATCACATTACATATGAAATCACACTACATATGAAATCACATTACATATGAAATCACACTACATATGAAATCACATTACATATGAAATCACACTACATATGAAATCACATTACATATGAAATCACACTACATATGAAATCACATTACATATGAAATCACACTACATATGAAATCACATTACATATGAAATCACACTACATATGAAATCACATTACATATGAAATCACACTACATATAAAATCACATTACATATGAAATCACACTACATATGAAATCACACTACATATGAAATCACACTACATATGAAATCACATTACATATGAAATCACACTACATATGAAATCACATTACATATGAAATCACACTACATATGAAATCACATTACATATGAAATCACACTACATATGAAATCACATTACATATGAAATCACACTACATATGAAATCACATTACATATGAAATCACACTACATATGAAATCACATTACATATGAAATCACACTACATATGAAATCACATTACATATGAAATCACACTACATATGAAATCACATTACATATGAAATCACACTACATATGAAATCACATTACATATGAAATCACACTACATATGAAATCACATTACATATGAAATCACACTACATATAAAATCACACTACATATGAAATCACATTACATATGAAATCACACTACATATGAAATCACATTACATATGAAATCACACTACATATAAAATCACACTACATATAAAATCACACTACATATGAAATCACATTACATATGAAATCAAACTACATATGAAATCACATTACATATGAAATCACACTACATATGAAATCACATTACATATGAAATCACACTACATATAAAATCACATTACATATGAAATCACACTACATATGAAAGCAGTAACGACATTTTAAAATTATGCGCCATTATCCTAATGTAAATTAAACTAAAATTCTTGAAGATTAAGAATTCTTGAAAAATTATTGTTAAAAAATTAGACATTCCGCAGCCAAAACATTAATCATGAGTCTAGCCACAATATTTTAAAGTACTCAGCTTAATAATTAACCTCAACAAATTCTTAGTTGGCAAAAACCTTTTAACCTTATTAATTTTTGTAATTTAAAATTTTTGTAATTTAAAATTTTTGTAATTTTAAATTATTTGTAAGGTTTAATTTTTGTAAATTTTAATTAGTGTCTTTTAACACATGCGTACATTAAAAGAAAAACACACAGTACCGCACCGTTCGACAAACTCCACAAATATGAACACACCAGACTATTAATCAACCTGAAAACGATTGAAAGAATTAATCAAATATACTTGCGAATAACAGAACAAAATCTACGAATAATTTGATAAAAATACTCGATGAACCATTCAATAAATAATTAAAAAAATATTAACCAGAAGCATTTCCACACACACACACACACACACACACACACACACACACACACACACACACACACACACACACACACACACACACACACACACACACACACGCGCGTGCGCGCGCGCGTCCATCCTAAAATACAAAACTGAATTTTATTTCATTGACGAACTTATCTATACGGATATCGGCGTTTTGTTTTTGAATGTTTTCCTCAAGCAGCTAAAACAGAAATATTTTAAATATAAATAGATGAAAATTATTTTTTCTTTATCATAGACCCGTTGATAAAATCTTTACATTTCTCGAAACGCATAGTTAATTATTTCGCTTGTCGTCTTGTTCGTAGGTAGTCCACGCGTCAAGACTCGACACGTTTTTGTTAATGTATTATTGCCTCGAAATTCGATACTTACTCTCCCAAGAATGGCGGAGAGAAGTGAACTTTTGCCGCTACCCACTGGTCCGCACACACCGATTAATTTTCCCTGAAGAATAAAAAATAATTTTTCAGAAATTTTACATTGAAACCAAAATCAACAAAACAAAAGCAAAAACATTGATTAATTTAGTAATGATTAAATAAATTCTTAAACTTAATTCAGCAGATAATTCTTATTTATTCAAATATTTACTCTTAATCATACAGATGCCAATTTTACCGAATCGTTAGTCCCATGGCCTTGCTTAACAAATGAGCCGTTTT
The DNA here is from genome assembly GCF_053919585.1 of Euprymna scolopes. Classification (NCBI taxonomy): domain Eukaryota; kingdom Metazoa; phylum Mollusca; class Cephalopoda; order Sepiida; family Sepiolidae; genus Euprymna; species Euprymna scolopes. Next base: position 76,599,069 of record NC_136484.1, read on the forward strand.
GCCGCATCATCCTTAATAATTGATACAAAAGATTCCTAACTCAGTAATTTTACACCCGCCATATTTCTAAATAACCAAAGAAAACAAGAAACTTAAACGGAATTTTTATTTGATTGAAAAAGATTCAACACCACGGCAAAATTTAATTAAAGAAAAAATACTATATAATCTCAAAGTAAAGGAAGATTACTACAAGCAGATGCAGTGTGAATAAAGAAACGTTATATAGTCATCTGTTCGCCGCCCATTTAACTAGTCTGGTTGTAGAGAGAGTATAAAGGTTCCTCTTGCGATTAAATCGATATTTCAATTGTTATAACAAAAATTAATTAAATATACTTTTCGACTTATTTGAATCTTTTAACATTCAACTGCAGAAAATACATGCAATGGCAGAAAATACATGTCATGGCAGAAAATACATGTCATGGCAGAAAATACATGTCACGGGAAGAATACTGTTAGAAAATGAATGCGCCAGATTTCTGGCGCATTCATTTTCTAACAGGTTGTTTATTCCGGAAAGGAAAAATTTTATTGAGAAATACCCCTCGCTCTGGTCAGCCAAACATGAACGACTGCGACCAGTTAAAAGGAATAGTTGCACAATATTGCCGTTTGACAACCAGACAAATCTCAATATTTCCACATGGAGTACGTAAAATAAATTGCATAAATTCGGTTATTTCTAAACTAGACATCGGGGTTTATCTTTCATAAAAATAACAAATAGGAACAACCTTTTTGCCAACTCAACAGCATTCATGCAAATTGCGATACTTTTTACAGAGCAAAAGATACGAACCGATTCAGCCGAAAAAGAAATATCATGCAAGGTATTAGTTTTGCCAGCGGTAGATTCCTGGTTCTCTTCATGTTGCTTTTCCATCTTTTCTGAAGAAGAGAATTGCATAAATCGTATATACAGACATTTTGATAATTACAGCCTTCGCTCCAAAAAGAACGTTCGACGATCTAAAAAAAATTTTCAGAAAATTTGAAATGAATCTTTATAAATATTGAATCAATAACATTTGGCAAAATATGAATAATAAATCCATAACATTTAACAAAATATTAATATTAAATCCATAACATTTAACAAAATATCAATATAAAATCCATAACATTTAACAAAATATTAATATTAAATCCATAACATTTGACAAAATATGAAGATTAAATCAATAACATTTGACAAAATTTAATATTAAATCCATAACATTTGACAAAATATGAATATTAAATCCATAACATTTGACAAAATTTAATATTAAATCCATAACATTTGACAAAATATGAAGATTAAATCCATAACATTTGACAAAATATAATATTAAATCCATAACATTTGACAAAATATGAATATTAAATCCATAACATTTGACAAAATTTAATATTAAATCCATAACATTTGACAAAATATGAAGATTAAATCCATAACATTTGACAAAATATAATATTAAATCCATAACATTTGACAAAATATGAATATTAAATACATAACATTTGACAAAATTTAATATTAAATCCATAACATTTGACAAAATATGAATATTAAATCCATAACATTTGACAAAATATAATATTAAATCCATAACATTTGACAAAATATGAATATTAAATCCATAACATTTGACAAAATTTAATATTAAATCCATAACATTTGACAAAATATGAATATTAAATCCATAACATTTGACAAAATATTAATATTAAATCCATAACATTTGACAAAATATGAATATTAAATCAATAACATTTGACAAAATTTAATATTAAATCCATAACATTTGACAAAATATGAATATTAAATCCATAACATTTGAAAAAATTTAATATTAAATCCATAACATTTAACAAAATATGAAGATTAAATCCATAATATTTGACAAAATATAATATTAAATCCATAACATTTGACAAAATATGAATATTAAATCCATAACATTTGACAAAATATAATATTAAATCCATAACATTTGACAAAATATGAATATTAAATCCATAACATTTGACAAAATATAATATTAAATCCATAACATTTGACAAAATATGAATATTAAATCCATAACATTTGACAAAATATAATATTAAATCCATAACATTTGACAAAATATGAATATTAAATCCATAACATTTGACAAAATATAATATTAAATCCATAACATTTGACAAAATATGAAGATTAAATCAATAACATTTGACAAAATTTAATATTAAATCCATAACATTTGACAAAATATGAAGATTAAATCCATAACATTTGACAAAATTTAATATTAAATCCATAACATTTGACAAAATATGAATATTAAATCCATAACATTTGACAAAATATAATATTAAATCCATAACATTTGACAAAATATGAATATTAAATCCATAACATTTGACAAAATTTAATATTAAATCCATAACATTTGACAAAATATGAAGATTAAATCCATAACATTTGACAAAATATAATATTAAATCCATAACATTTGACAAAATATGAAGATTAAATCCATAACATTTCACAAAATTTAATATTAAATCCATAACATTTGACAAAATATGAAGATTAAATCCATAACATTTGACAAAATATAATATTAAATCCATAACATTTGACAAAATATGAATATTAAATCCATAACATTTGACAAAATTTAATATTAAATCCATAACATTTGACAAAATATGAATATTAAATCCATAACATTTGACAAAATATTAATATAAAATCCATAACATTTGACAAAATATGAAGATTAAATCAATAACATTTGACAAAATTTAATATTAAATCCATAACATTTGACAAAATATGAATATTAAATCCATAACATTTGACAAAATTTAATATTAAATCCATAACATTTGACAAAATATGAAGATTAAATCCATAACATTTGACAAAATATAATATTAAATCCATAACATTTGACAAAATATGAATATTAAATCCATAACATTTGACAAAATATAATATTAAATCCATAACATTTGACAAAATATGAATATTAAATCCATAACATTTGACAAAATATAATATTAAATCCATAACATTTGACAAAATATGAATATTAAATCCATAACATTTGACAAAATATAATATTAAATCCATAACATTTGACAAAATATGAATATTAAATCCATAACATTTGACAAAATATAATATCAAATCCATAACATTTGACAAAATATGAAGATTAAATCAATAACATTTGACAAAATTTAATATTAAATCCATAACATTTGACAAAATATGAAGATTAAATCCATAACATTTAACAAAATTTAATATTAAATCCATAACATTTGACAAAATATGAAGATTAAATCCATAACATTTGACAAAATATAATATTAAATCCATAACATTTGACAAAATATGAATATTAAATCCATAACATTTGACAAAATTTAATATTAAATCCATAACATTTGACAAAATATGAAGATTAAATCCATAACATTTGACAAAATTTAATATTAAATCCATAACATTTGACAAAATATGAAGATTAAATCCATAACATTTGACAAACTTTAATATTAAATCCATAACTTTTGACAAAATATTAGTAATAAATAAAAAAAATCTGAAAAAATATGAATATAAAATCCATAACATTTGACAAAATATAAATATTAAATCAATAACATTTGACAAAATAGGAATATTAAATCCATAACATTTGACAAAATATGAAGATTAAATCCATAGCATTTGACAAAATATAAATATTAAATGAATAACATTTGACAAAATATGAATATTCAATCCATAACATTTGGCAAAATATGAATAATAAATCCATAACATTTGACAAAATATGAAGATTAAATCCATAACATTTGGCAAAATATGAATAATAAATCCATAACATTTGACAAAATATGAATATTAAATTCATAACATTTGATAAAATATAAATATTAAATCCATAACATTTGACAAAATAGGAAGATTAAATCCATAACATTTGAAAAAATATACATATGAATATTAAATCCATAACTTTTGACAAAATATGAATATTAAATCCATAACATTTGCCAAAATATAAATACTAAATCCATAACTTTTGAAAAATATGAATATTAAATCCATACAATTTGACAAAATATGAATATTAATCCATAACATTTGACAAAATATCAATATTAAAAATATAACATTCGACAAATTATAAATATTAAATCCATAACATTTGATAAAACATGAAGATTAAATCCATAACATTTGACAAAATATAAATATTAAATCAATAACATTTGACAAAATATGAATATTCAATCGATAACATTTGACAAAATATGAATATTAAATCAATAACATTTGGAAAAATATTAATAATAAATTCATATAATAAATCCAAAAAATATGAATATTAAATCAATCATATTTGACAAAATGTGAATATTTAATGCATTACATTTGTACAAAATATGAATATGAAATCCATAACATTTGACAAAATATGAATAATTAATCTATAATATTTGACAAAATATAAATATAAAATCCCTAACATTTGACAAAATATTAATGTTAAATCCATAACTTTTGAATAAATATGAATATGAAATATCAAATCAATCACATTTGACAAAATGTGAATATGTAATGCATAACATTTGTAAAAAATATGAATATGAAATCCATAACATTTGAAAAAATATGAATAATAAATGAAGATTAAATCCATAGCATTTGACAAAATATAAATATTAAATCAATAACATTTGACAAAATATAAATATTCAATCCATAACATTTGATAAAATATGGATATTAAATCCATAATATTTGACAAAATAGTAGTAATAAATCAATAACATTTGAAAAAATATGAATATTAAATACATAACATTTGAAAAAATATAAAGATTAAATCAACAACATTTGAAAAAAATAGGAATATCAAATCCATTACATTTGACAAAATATGAATAATAAATCCATAACATTTGACAAAATATGAATATTAAATTCATAACATTTGACAAAATATAAATATTAAATCGATAACATTTGACAAAATATATTAAATCAATCACATTTGACAAAATATAAATATTAAATCCATAACATTTGACAAAATAGGAATATTAAATCCATAACTTTTGACAAAATATGACTATTAAATCCATAACATTTGGAAAAATATGAATAATAAATCCATAACATTTGACAAAATATGAATATTAAATACATAACATTTGACAAAATATAAATATTAAATCCATAACTTTTGACAAAATATGAATATCAAATCCATTACATTTGACAAAAATGAATATGTAATTCATAACATTTGTACAAAATATGAATATTAAATACATAACATTTGAGAAAATATAAATATTAAATCCATAACATTTGACAAAATATGAATATTAAATCCATAACATTTGACAAAATATGAATATTAAATCCATTACATTTGACAAAATATAAATATTTAATCCATAAAATTTGACAAAATATGAACATTAAATCCATAACATTTTACAAAATATGAAGATTAAATCCATAACATTTGTACAAAATATGAATATGAAATCATTAACATTTTACAAAATATAAGCATTAAATCCATAACATCTGACAAAATATGAATATAGAATCCATAACATTTGTACAAAATATGAATATGAAATCATTAACATTTTACAAAATATAAGCATTAAATCCATAACATCTGACAAAATGTAAATATTAGATCCATAATATTTGACAAAATATGAAGATAAAATCCATACTATTTGCAAAATATGAATATGAAATGCATAACATTTGACAAAATATAAATATTAAATCTATAATATTTGACAAAATATGAATATTAAATCCATAACATTTGACAAAATATAAATATTATATCCATAAAATTTGACAAAATATTAATCTTTAATCCATAAAATTTGACAAAATATAAATCTTAAATCAATAACATTTGACAAAATATTAATATTAAATCCATAACAATTGAAAAAATATGAATATAAAATCCATAACATTTGACACAATATGAATATGAAATACACAACATTTGACAAAATATGAATATTAAATCAATAACATTTGACAAAATATAAATATTAAATCCATAACTTTTGACAAAATATGAATATTAAATCCATAACATTTGTACAAAATATGAAGATTTAATCCATAACATTTTACAAAATATAAATATTAAATCCCTAACATTTTACAAAATATGAATATTAAATCCATAACATTTGACAAAATATAAATATTATATCCATAAAATTTGACAAAATATAAATATTAAATCCCTAATATTTGTACAAAATATTAATATTAAATCCATAACATTTTACAAAATATGAAGATTAAATCCATAACATTCTGCAAAATATGAAGATTAAATTCAAATTTATTCATGCAATTCATTTTCAGTTACTAATCTTTTAATGCCTATATTTATAAAATCGGAATTGTTCCTTGGATGTTCTACTGGTTTTTGCCGAACGGCGACATTAATAACCAACCAATATAGTTCAGAAATTGATTCAGATTGTCCTTCGTCAGGTGTTTTGTATCGAACTGGGGGACCGTTTGTTAGGAGTTTCGGACCCAACCCTTTATTATTATTACGGGGGTTCTGGTTTTTGTTAATGTTAAACCTATGTTGTTATTCAAGGTTTTCTCTCTCTATCAGAGGTGTCCAAATTGCATTCAGCTCTATGCTTGGTTTGCTCAGTAGGTTGTTATGTCCGAGCATGTGAGCTGTTTCTTTAAGTTTTCTCACTTTCCAGTGGGTCTCTCTGTTTATTATTTAAAAAAAATAAAAAAATAAAATAAAAAAATAAAATAAAAAAATAATAAACAGAGAGACCCACTGGAAAGTGAGAAAACTTAAAGAAACAGCTCACATGCTCGGACATAACAACCTACTTAAGCTTAAAATCTGCGTAACGAAATTCGTGCAGGCATCCATAAAAACAAATAATTACATTTTTGATAAATCAGATGATTTTCTAAATTTATTCGAAATGACATATTTGGGAGTCACCTCGATCCTTTAAAAGCCAGATTTTTCTTCAATAAACCAGTTGAGTCGGAGTCCCCATTGGACCTTTAGCGTGCCGCCATGTATCAACTGACGCAATAATCGCATAATAATTTTGAGGAACACACAATTCGTCTACTCATTATCGTTTGCCAATGTGCATAAACTGCGGTTGATAACGGACATTTGAAAGTTTTAATTGAAGCCTATCCTCACAAAACCACACGAGAAGTTGTTGTTAAACTCGAGGTCGACTACTCAACCCGCTATTTAAAACAAATAGGGAAGTCAAAAAAGTTGGATAAATGAATGCTGCATGAATTGAACAATGATAAAAAAATCGTCGTTTTGAGGTGTTTCTACGCTCCTTCTGCGCAACAAAAACGACCCATTTCTCGAGCGGATTGTGACGTGTTATGAGAAGTGGATCCTGCACAATAACTAGCGACATTCGGCACAGTGGTTGGATGTCGGAGAAGCTCCACATCACTTCCCGAAACCGAAATTACACCAAAAAAGTTTATGGTGACTGTTTGGTTGTCTGCGGCCGGTCTCATCCATTACAGCTTCTTGAATCCAGGCAAAACGATTACGACGGAAAAGTACTGCCGACAAATTGACGAAATGCACGAGAAGCTCCAACGTATGTGGCCGAGATTTGTCAATATTAAGAGTCCAGTTCTCCTTCATGACAACGGTCGCCCGCATGTTGCTCAACTGAGTCTGCAGAAGCTGAACGAATTGGGCTACGAGACTCTGCCTCATCCGCCATATTCACCAATTATCACTTTTTCAAGCATCTCGACAACTTCCTGCGCGAAAAATGTTTCAAAAGCCGTGATGATGCCGAATCGGTCTTCAGTGACTTAATTGCCTCCAGAAATCCGGATTTCTATGCTAATGGGATAAATAAACTTGTTTCTAGTTGGCAAAAATGTGTCGATTCTAATGGTTTTTGTTTCGATTAATAAAGTTTAATATAAAAGGAATTATGATCTTTTGAAGTTGAACGTCAAAGCCGACATTATTTTTGCACCAACCTGTGTGTATGTGTGCGTGTGTGTGCGTGTGTGTGCGTATAAAGAGAGAGAGAGAGAGAGAGAGAGAGAGAGAGAGAGAGAGAGAGAGAGAGATGAAAAAAAGGAGAAAGAGGAAGATCATAAAGGATAAAATAGTTAGAACCATAAATACAATTGAGAAGGAATCAATTATGATTCGGTTCCAAATAAATTGGTGTAAAATATTTATATTTAATAAAACAGTAAATTGAAGTTTCTGTTTATTTAATAAAACAATAAATTGAAGTTTCTGTTTATTTAATAAAACAATAAATTGAAGTTTCTGTTTATTTAATAAAACAGTAAATTGAAGTTTCTGTTTATTTAATAAAACAGTAAATTGAAGTTTTTGTTTTTCGGTAAATTTTGCTTAATTCTTTCATCAACGTATGAACTTAAACCTTAGATAGAACTCACTCTAGAATGCATTTCAGTCACTAGCAATATCCACTTACAATTGCAGCAGACAAGATGAGAACACACGGTTGACTGTGTTATAAGGAAGCTTTTAGCAAGCAATTATATCTGCTAAGACGTATAATGAGAAGTGTTTAACAATTCCTTACGATTGTGTTTAATATCCAAGTGTTTGTGTTTATTTTTTTTTATTCAATATTAAATCAGTTATTTTAATCTATTTATTTTAATTTACTAGCAATCCGTGGAACTAAAGGATGACGTCATTCATCGAACCAAAGAGAAATAGAAGATCATTTATGACATTCTATCTAGACGCGGGTTATTTTTAGACAGTTCAGATCTGGTAATTAAGAAATGCTATTTTGGATCGAAAAATGATACCACTTTTTATATGAAATGTTTCTTTTCATTTTTATTATACAATTTGTGATTTTTTTCTTTTTTAGCAACGAAGAAATTTCTAGTGATTTAATATTTACACTTCAGTGTCAAAAATGATAATGCTTTCTGTGCATATTTCCTGCACGCACACTCGCCTGAATTAATAAAAGCAAATAGAAATATTCTGAACCTATCAGATGAATTTCTCTGAATTTATCAAAATTGTCGTTGTCTGAATGCATAAAAGGACAGGTTTGTCTTGCACGAAAGGTTTGAGTTAAAATCTACAAGAGAGCTGACATCTACTTGGCATCATTTTCCATCGTCCCTCGGTTGGATGTTGAGAAAAGCTAAAATAATACATTTATCAACTCACTCACGCACACACAGTCATACACGGACACACACATACACACAACTCATTAATTCTTCACATTGTCGTCTGCTCATCAAAAACAAATGTATAAACTTATTCATTTTAATATTTCTAACATTTCTCATCGAACTTATTATAATGAAAATAAATGAACATTGACTCTTATTCATATTCTTTATAATTTAGTGAGAAGTTTTGATTATGATTTCTTAGACCTGTAATTTATCAACTCAGACTTTTTCGATATTTCAACAAATGAACCCTCCATTTTCTTCCTGGTCTGTCAAAATATTAACACATATTCTATGTTTTCATATTAATGTAAACTTCCACTTTAAACATATATAAAAAGACTTGTTTTGTGAATTTATGTTTTTGAACTTATTTGTGTTTATTATATAATATTTATCGCACTCTCTCGTATTTAAGTATATATCTAAAAAAATCTTTAAAATGTTTCTCCTTAACCAGCTCTCCCTCAAATCTTGCCCCTAAATTGGAACCGTAAAAAGGGGCCTCCAAATTTTCTTGTCTGAAACTACAATATCTGAACTTCTGATAATCTGATGGAGAGATTGTAACCTATGCTCGTTCCTGTGCCTAAAATGTCGATCGAAAAGAATGATAAATGTCGAACCCACAAAAACATAATTATCTGAAGTAGCCATTCCCTATCCTAAAATGATTTTTGACCAAGCTTATGTGGAAATTGTTTTCACTCCACGAACTTCCAAAGTCTCGATAGATACTAGTTTGAAAAGTAAACGAGTTAATTTCTAAACATAAGACGTAACGGTACATGTGAATGAGAATATAATATATATACATGTGAATGAGAATATAATATATATACATGTGAATGAGAATATAATATATATACATGTGAATGAGAATATAATATATATACATGTGAATGAGAATATAATATATATACATGTGAATGAGAATATAATATATATACATGTGAATGAGAATATAATATATATACATGTGAATGAGAATATAATATATATACATGTGAATGAGAATATAATATATATACATGTGAATGAGAATATAATATATATACATGTGAATGAGAATATAATATATATACATGTGAATGAGAATATAATATATATACATGTGAATGAGAATATAATATATATACATGTGAATGAGAATATAATATATATACATGTGAATGATAATATAATATATATACATGTGAATGAGAATATAATATATATACATGTGAATGAGAATATAATATATATACATGTGAATGAGAATATGTCATGAGATTGTATAGCTCCACCTGACAATGTAAGGATTGGCAAAAGTCTCATTTGAACTCTACTTCTCCATATTGTATGAAGTATTTCTGAACTTATGCCATGGATACGTTGATAATTGAGAAGTTATTGGTGTGATCTCAAACTTTGCATTTTAATTAGGCTATTCAAAACTATACATAAATTTTGAAAAACATGGAAACTAAAATTCATACGGGACTTCATTAACTACAATATGGATTGAATAGCGAATCTCTACGATGAACAGAACCGAAATTATAACCAAAAGTGCGATTTAAAACTTTTTAAAGTTTACACTTTGGCGTCCAAAATGAAAATGCTTAAATTCGTTTCCGTGCAAGTCTCTTCAGACATACACTCGCCTGAATTAATAAAACAAATAAAAATATTCTAAGCCAATCAGATGCACTTCTTTAAATTTATAAAAATTGTCATTTTCAATCCACCCTGCATGCTATAAAAATACAGATATTTCTTTAATAAACAGTTGGGTCGAAATCCATGACAGCGTTGCCTCAGTCCCTCTATCTGCGCCCTTTATCTGGCTCTGTGAATACTGTATCTCAACTGACGCATACACATACATTAGCATACGCACACAGACATTAAAGAACATGCAAACGCACAACTCATTAACTCTTTCATATGATCGTATGCTTATCAAAAATCAATGTATAAACTTATTGAATATTCCTAATTTTTCTCAATGAACTTTCTTTCTACACTTGACCCTTATTAATAAATTTTAACGAAAAGAAAACTCTGGCTTTATATGGAGTCGATGAGATTCCAGAAGAACCATTTGAAATGAAATCCTCTGATTGGTTCAAATATTGTTATTTGGTTTTATTAATTCAGGTATATATCTGCGCGAATCCGGTTTCGCAGAAATTCATGTTGGTCACCGAAAGTAAACTTCTGTCGCTACAGATACATACCAATTAAATGAGTTCTAAGTTATACAATGACCGATATTTTTGCGAAAATTTGGCTACGGTTGGTCAAGCAATGTGGACATTAGGCTGTATATATATATGCAAATGTATGATGACAGACAAAGTGGACCGAAAATGTAACTTCCGCCTTAACGGAGATAATAATGTACACAACTGTCGAAATCGTTTCGAACTTTTTAATCTAAAACTAAAATGAATGAAATGTTACTCACGAGGTGCCTTTTTCTTCCAACATCGTGTTTTCAGCTTATTTCCATCGAGATTCATATTTTTAAATTCTTCCCATCTGAAGCTAGAATTGCTCATCTCCAAAGCATTTCGGGAATCGACAAGATCAGAGAAATCAGGTTCGTACTCTTCAAGGAGAAGAATTCTCTGTCACAAAAGAATAAAAATTACACGACTGATGTTTGACGTTAAAAGAGGACATGCTTTAAGATGCCGACTTTGCATCTCTATGATTAGCCACATCTGCTGTTTTCATTTAAACTTTATCTTTCACATTTGTATGGATTGGTGAACCTGTTGAGCCGCATTTTAGGTTCGTGATTAAAATATTTTATTCAATTTTTTTTTTATATAGAGTTTTTTTGCATTAAATATCTACTTCATCGCTTTAATGAATGTAATTATTTTTCTTGATGAATATAAATATTACTGTTATTAAGTTTCAATTACGATCTAATATTTTTATTATGTACATTTTTGAAATCTTACTTTCGTTCAACTCAAAATAATGAGAGATAGATGACACTGTAACTTTATATTAGTCATGTACTTTGTAACTTGGTGTTTAAAATGTAATAAAAAGTTCAACTTTAGTTATTTAAGGTTTCAAGTGTGTTTTTGAGGTTCAACTTGTATCATTTAACACTCAAAATTGGTTATTTGAAGTTCAATACTTGTCATTCTGGCTTTAATTTTCTATTTAAGGTTAACCTTTTATCATCTTTGGTTTGAATTTGGTTATTGGAGATTTAACAGTTGTCACTTTAGGTTTCTATTATTTAAGAATAAATCTTTGTCAATAAAAGTTCAGCTTTTATTATATGAGGTCAAGATTTGTCATTTAAGATTAAACTTTTAACTTTCGAGGTTCAAACTTGTTATTTAAAGATCAAAATGTTCAACTTTTGCGATTTAAGTGTTAACATTTGTCAGTTGAGATTCAACATTTGTCATTAGATTTTCTAATTGAATTATTTAGTGATACAGTTTGCAAGTTTAAAACACATTAGAAAATCCTATTTTATTCCAATATCTAAACAGTTGAAAACAAATAACCTAAAATGTTCTGGAAAATAAAAGTACAGAATATAGATAAGTAGCTTATATTCTTACCTGAATTCTTTTAAGACTAATTTTAGCCTCTGACATGCAACGGGTAGCCCAGGGTAATATGTTAAGGACAACTCGCATGAAATTTAGAGCTCCTACGAATGCGAAAGCCTATAATAAAACAACACAAAATAAAAAAACAAAATATGCACATTATTGTACTGTGCTGTACAATCGAATATTTGCGGTTACAAATGATTAAGAAAAACAAAGGAAGGTACTTCATCCAAACTCAATAAATGAATAAATAAATAATGCTCATCTCAATAATGAAGTCCAATTAAATAATATAGAGAAAGTATTTGTAGATATACAAGTTAATAAGGTGGTTCAGAAATTGTATTACCTTACTGGTACCATTGGAGCAGGCGCTATTGTAATAGTAAGAATTAAGATTGGCTGGAGTAAATTCAAAGAACTTTTGTAATTATTAACCAACAGAGTGTTACCCCTAAGGATTAACGGGATGTCTACCAGGCATGAGTAGGCAATGTGGTGATATATGTAAGTGAAATCTGGCCAGTGATGGTTGAGGACATGAATGCATGGAGATAAATGATATAAAAATGATATGATGGATGTGTAATGTGAATGTTAAAGATGAACTCAGAGGAAGATTAATTTTAGACAATATAAGCATGTGTCTACAGGAGGCTTCGATAGTATAGCAACATAGAAATAATGGATTAGAGTACCTGGGTTAATAGACGTTGAACAATTAATCGAGAAAATTCGACGAACAGAAAAAGCTAAGGAAAACATAGGATGAAGCGATAAAGGCGGACTTTGAAGAAAGAGACATAAATAAGGACATATCCAGAGATAAGATACTTGGGAAGTAAATTTCTAAAATCCGCACAACAAATGCCAGTATGTAAAATGGACGCTGAGCCAAATATAATCATAATAACGATCCTTAAAAATACAGATTAGTATCTAGAAAAAAACTAAAGCTTAGAAAGGTCATTAGCTTTTTTTTATTTTGTTTTATTGGGTTTTAACAGAAGACAATATTTCGTTCTAACAGAATAGATAAAACCCACATACTGTAGATGCACTAATATCATTTCCCGTTGCTCTATACACAGCTATTGTTATCACCGATGCGAATGTTGGAATGACAGGACCGATTCCGCTGGAAATACTCTGCGTCGTCGTCGACTTCTGTAGAAGCTGCTTCTCTTTCTTGCGGAGGGCTGTAAAAATAATTTACACAATTAAAACAACGATTTTAATATAGATATGTGAAAATTGCTCTTCCCTCGTCATTTGACCAAATTGCACAACTCTCATCATGGCCGCATGATGAGAGTTGTGCAATTTGGTCAAATGACGAGGGGAGAGCAATTTTCACATACGAGAAATCGAGACAGTTATTGAAGGCAGAATTAATATATGCATCTTGCGTAGTGTATTTTATTATTCTCTTTAAAATATAAATTCAACTTTGAAATGATACAATAAACATCTCGAAAACGTAATATAACTATTCACTAAAGCTAAACATTTGGCGATTACAAAACTAGAATCATGATATTGGTATAAAAAGTCACTACATTCGAATTGAATTCAAAAAATATTGTGTAGTATTAGTTAGTAATGCAACTGTAACCTGTACAGGTTAGGGTTAGGGTTAGGGTTAGGGTTATTAGATAGTAATGCAACTGTGTAGTATTAGTTAGTAATGCAACTGTAATGTGTACAGGCTATGGTTATTAGTTAGTAATGCAACTGTGTAGTATTAGTTAGTAATGCAAATGTAACGCGTACAGGTTAGGGTTATTAGTTAGTAATGCAACTGTGTAGTATTAGTTAGTAATGCAACTGTGTAGTATTAGTTAGTAATGCAACTGTAACGTGTACAGGTTAGGGTTATTAGTTAGTAATGCAACTGTGTAGTATTAGTTAGTAATGCAACTGTGTAGTATTAGTTAGTAATGCAAATGTAACGCGTACAGGTTAGGGTTATTAGTTAGTAATGCAACTGTGTAGTATTAGTTAGTAATGCAACTGTGTAGTATTAGTTAGTAATGCAACTGTAACGTGTACAGGTTAGGGTTATTAGTTAGTAATGCAACTGTGTAGTATTAGTTAGTAATGCAACTGTGTAGTATTAGTTAGTAATGCAACTGTAACGTGTACAGGTTAGGGTTATTAGTTAGTAATGCAACTGTGTAGTATTAGTTAGTAATGCAACTGTGTAGTATTAGTTAGTAATGCAACTGTAACGTGTACAGGTTAGGGTTATTAGTTAGTAATGCAACTGTGTAGTATTAGTTAGTAATGCAACTGTGTAGTATTAGTTAGTAATGCAACTGTAACGTGTACAGGTTAGGGTTATTAGTTAGTAATGCAACTGTGTAGTATTAGTTAGTAATGCAACTGTGTAGTATTAGTTAGTAATGCAACTGTAACGTGTACAGGTTAGGGTTATTAGTTAGTAATGCAACTGTGTAGTATTAGTTAGTAATGCAACTGTGTAGTATTAGTTAGTAATGCAACTGTAACGTGTACAGGTTAGGGTTATTAGTTAGTAATGCAACTGTGTAGTATTAGTTAGTAATGCAACTGTGTAGTATTAGTTAGTAATGCAACTGTAACGTGTACAGGGCGAAAAATGTCATGTATGAAATCGTTAATAAAATTCGCAATCCTTTCTGCAATCAGAAAATCATACTTACAAATAATTTTCAGTCATAACTATTCAACAATCATGGTTTTATGGCCGAATTCAATAGAGTGAGACATTTTATACCTTTCATTCATTAAGCAAAGAAAATGTATTTTCATACTATCTGATCAATGCTGATTTTTTAAGCTACAGCATTTCCTAACATTATTGTAATCTTGTGAAAACGTTCGGGATAAGCCATCAGTTGGGTTCACGAAAATATTCGATTTCACAGTAATGCCGCAATAACATCGTATATTTCTCAGTGTGAGGATGCCATTATTTTTGTAGTAATAGTAGTATGTAGTTATCGACAGGAATAAAACAAATGTCTAAATTACCTTCCTCTTGTTTGCCCATTACAATATATGATGATTGCCACTTATTGACAGAAGCTTACCATCTCTTCAGGTTGATGTCGAGCGTCACGTAGATGGCTTTTCAGCCCAGCTTCACTCTTGCATAATCGGTCATAGATGTGGCAGAGGAACTTGTCAGTATTTGTTGATGCTTGTAGAGAGATTATATTATGCACCTTTAAGTGTCGTGTGAAACCGCTTGCAGTCCACAGATATTACAGCCATACTTTGATAATCTGGATAGCAGCATATCCTTATAAAAATGGCGGTCTTGTCTAATCTTGTGTAACCTCACGTAGTTAACCATGCCAGCTTTAGATAGGAGAAATATGCCACAGATTGTACATTTTAGTTAATCCCACCTTTTGAGAGCGCGTTGCAATGCTGCATGCTAAACACACTTTTCCTCAAAGTTTCTGCATCTTTCAATGATTAATTTTATCTACTTGTTTCAATCCACAGTTCGAATTTCTCATCAATTTCCATCAGTTTAAGGTTATTCCTCAGTGTATCCTTACACCTTTTTGTAGGTTTATGCTGCGGTCTCTTTCCTTTACAATGTTGATTTTGTTCGTAACAGCATGTAATATGGGAAAATGTGTCTATCCAGCTCGTTGTTATCAAAACAAAAAGCTAATGGCTGTCCTCATGGTGCTTATAATAGAACCGGTATCGGTATGCACACCTACTACTTAGTGTTCAAGTATGGCGGTTACGCCAAAAAAAAAAAAAAAAAAAAGGATGGGTTTCCAAGGCTCACAGTGGATCTACAGAAGTTGAATGATACCATTAAACACATCACAACCATCCCCATTCAATCAGTATTTTATGAAACCACGCACACCAGAAAAAATGGTAGTGGACACATTAAACGGATACCGCACGGGACAATACTTCGTTGATGATTGAATGGGGCCGATATAGATACTCTCAGACCCCTCAAGGATTGATGACATCATTTACGAGAATATGGCTCATAAAACGTGATGCACAGACGACAGCCTCCTATGGGACGAGTTATTCTTGCACAGGATTGACAGTCACTGCGCAAACAAGGAGATTGTGTTTAATTCAGGCTAGTTTCACTTTGCCGAAATGGAGGGGAGTTCGTAAAATTTTTGGTTACTGCAAACGATGTTAAATCCACAAAACGAATGACAGAAGCCATCCTTCACTTCCTTACCCCCCTCTCACAAATATCACTGGTGTCATCCTGGTTTGGACTCGTGAATCAAGTGTCGTATAAAAATTGAGAAAATATAAACAATGTAGATTCGTACTCAATTACTGACGTAAAAAATAAAATTGATTCGAAGAACTATCAAAATAAAGTTTTCGAACAATGATAAACACCTCCAGAAAAGTACTCTCTGCTTTAAAAGGAAAACTAAAAGCAGAATTAAAACATTTTTAGGTATGAAAACAATAATAATAATAATACCAACATATTGGGTAAGCTCCCGCATCATAGTTTCTAAACCAAGATACAATTACGCTTATGCTTGAATTCAAAGGATCTAAATAAAGATATGAATCGGGAACACTTTAAATTCACCATCGTAAAAGAAAAAATAGCTCGATTCATCGAATGTTTTGGCAAATAATGGTCAATGAGAAAATATCCCAACTTTGAATTTTTTAAACTTTTTGAACTGTTTGAACTAACTTTGAACTTTTTGAACTAGCTTTGAACTTTTGGAACTTTTGGAACTAACTTTGAACTTTTTGAACTAACTTTGAACTAACTTTGAACTAACTTTGAATTCTCGTGATGATTCCTCAACCACTCATTTTACTCGATATGATCTCTGTAATGCAAGCGAAAGAAATCGCCAGAATGATCGAAGACGTTAAAGAAGCAAAAAGAAATCTCCAAGACGACATAATAATTTGATATAGCATTCTAAATAAACATATAGGAAAATTAAAACTTGTATTTTATCGACCGTGCAAACACATTTTGAATATCTTAAAATTAGGGCTATGACAACAACATATTCTTTTCATTGCTTTGACCCCCGAGTATATATCCGACACAGTTAGACACAGTTAATCAACCGAGAATCACAACACTCTATATAAAAGCATATGATATCAACTGATACACATCCGAGAGTCAAAACAATGAAAAAAATATGCTGTTGTCCTTGCCCTACTTATAATTAAGGAAAAGCTAATACCGAACTCTCCGACTGATGGAAGTCTTCGACAACACGCCCTAACCTAAAATGATCTGATAAAATAGCTAGGAATGACAGACAAGATATGTAACTTCTTCAAAAGTGACAAAAGCCACGGCACAAACTTTCGCAAATCTTCAATGGTCCTATGATCGTCTGGAAAGCTTCAAAATGAAGTGATAGCTAAACTAAAAGAAAGTGATAATCAGAAAATCTTTTGGACAGTTTGGATAACAAAAATCACGACAAACCCCAGCAAGGATGGGCTGGAAGACATGATGCAACAGAACCTCAGTGAAAACTGGCTACCTGTATCATCTGCATCAGGGGTGACACCTCTCACAGAACGCAACTACTGTTCGAAAGAAAATGAATCTCAAAGCGTAGTATTTGCATGCAAATGAGTTCGCCAATTTATTTAGATCATGTATTAGTTGTTCGAAAATGATCACAAATTTTATAAACAGATTAAAAACAAACAAACTTTTATGACATTTCCTCCAAGAATATAATGATTTCTATTAGATTAAAACATTATTAGGATGAACTAAATAATATTCTTTAAGTTTACAAAATGGAGAACTTTAAAGAAAAATTCGTTTAAGACACTCTATTCTTTACTTATTTCCAATGCATAATCTCAGAAAAATAACGTTTATCACCAGAGAATGCGACAGGCCTATTCAGACTTATTTTTGAAACGCCAGTGTTTCTTTTCTCAGGGCGCTGGCCCACATTCTCACATTCCGACCTTGTGTAACATCCTCTTGCGATGAAAGAGTGATAAATAATGGTCTGTGTACTTCGTAGTGTACGTAAGTGAAGCTTCTAACCTCGACAATCAGTTCAACAGAAACTGGGCTTTTTCGATGGCTTTTTGATGTCGGGCTGATGTAAAATGCTATTTGCAACCGTAGGACGTTCACCTTCCCAAACCTTGCCTCCCAGCTTTCGGGTGGAGTAAGTTTGTTTGAGGCTCTTTCACCGGGGAATGCCGACGTGGCTAACCAGACTTATTTTTAGGGCCATCTCTTGAGGCGCTAGCCCATTTTCCAGTGGTAATAATGTAGTAGACCATCTTGTCAGAATGTGTTATTGCTTTTTGTATATTCTGTTTTTGTTTTTATATATTTCACCTCTCTAACTCATATCTGTGATTTTACTTAGTGATCCTTCCAGCCATAACAACTTGGCAACAGGACAATACGAGAATTCATATGTAAATCTAAATTTAAAATACTCGCCGTCAAACACTTGAATTCACAAAATGATACTCATAAGGACTTTGCGACTAACTAAAATAAAAGAAAGACCATCAACAAAAGTTTGTTTTTTGTTTTAAAAAGTCGTTTTGCTGGACACCTAAGAAATTTATGAAAACTGTCTTTGAAGAAATTTTCATTTAAAACTAAAGAGAATAAAACGTTTTTCTTCGATTTATTTTTCTTCTCTCAGAGAAAATAAACGTAAATTCTTACAACATATTAGTAATTAGTAATTATTTCAGTTTATTTTTCTTGAGTAAGTAATTTGCACTCTTGAGAAAAAGTCTACAAAATGGAGGGCACGAAAGAAAAATTACAACAACAGAACTAACATCAACAACTGAATTATCTCTTTCTATAAACTTTGGCCACACGATGTACGTAACTAGTGATGCAACCCTCAGACAAAGCAAGTAGCGAGCGTACTTGTCCGTTTTTATATTTTCTCAATCAATTGCTTTCTTTGAAACATGTATTTATTAATTATTAGTTATAATTAGTTATTGATCTAACACTTACTCAAGTGTCAATTAGGTTTTATTTTTATATTTAATTTAACCTTTTTATTCATTTATCCAAACACCTCTTCTTTATACCGCAAATCGAGTAAAACACTAAAACGTTTATTTTGATTATACAGAAAATAATAATTTAGAATATATTAGGTCTTATACTTGAATCTTAGGACCATAAAATCGACATTTTCTCCGGGGCATCATTGACCTTTTCATATCAGCATCATTCACATAAAAACAAAACAAAAACAACTGAAACTTCTATCTCTACAAATCTACTATCAGTGTATGTTTGGATTACTGTTGCCATATTCGAACTGATAAATCTCTGTTCCATTTCAGATATTTTGATAAGGTGCGAAAACGTACTTGTAATTTATCCGTCTCAACCCTTTCTTCTCTGCAACCCATCTCTCATAGACATGGTGCTGCTGATCTCAATCTTTTTTTTTTTTAAATAAATATTATAGCATGTGTTTTAGCAGTCTTTTTTTAAAATAAATATTATAGCATGTGTTTTAGCAGTCTTTTTTTAAAATAAATATTATAGCATGTGTTTTAGCAGGATCTTTTAAAAATAAAAATTATAGCATGTGTTTTAGCAGTCTTTTTTTTTAAATAAATATTATAGCATGTGTTTTAGCAGTCTTGTTTTTAAATAAATATTATAGCATGGTTTTAGCAGTCTTTTTTTAAAATAAATATTATAGCATGTGTTTTAGCAGTCTTTTTTTAAAATAAATATTATAGCATGTGTTTTAGCAGTCTTTTTTTAAAATAAATATTATAGCATGTGTTTTAGCAGTCTTGTTTTTAAATAAATATTATAGCATGTGTTTTAGCAGTCTTTTTTAAAATAAATATTATAGCATGTGTTTTAGCAGTCTTTTTTTAAATAAATATTATAGCATGTGTTTTAGCAGTCTTTTTTAAATAAATATTATAGCATGTGTTTTAGCAGTCTTTTTTTAAATAAATATTATAGCATGTGTTTTAGCAGTCTTTTTTTAAATAAATATTATAGCATGTGTTTTAGCAGTCTTTTTTAAAATAAATATTATAGCATGTGTTTTAGCAGGAATTTTTAAAAATAAATATTATAGCATGTGTTTTAGCAGGATTTTTTAAAATAAATATTATAGTATGTGTTTTAGCAGTCTTTTTTTAAAATAAATGTGTTTTAGCAGTCTTTTTTTAAATAAATATTATAGCATGTGTTTTAGCAGTCTTTTTTTAAAATAAATATTATAGCATGTGTTTTAGCAGTCTTTTTTTAAAATAAATATTATAGCATGTGTTTTAGCAGTCTTTTTAAAAATAAATATTATAGCATGAGTTTTAGCAGTCTTTTTTAAAATAAATATTATAGCATGTGTTTTAGCAGTCTTTTTTTAAAATAAATATTTTAGCATGTGTTTTAGCAGTCTTGTTTTTAAATAAATATTATAGCAGGTGTTTTAGCAGTCTTTTTTTAAATAAATATTATAGCATGTGTTTTAGCAGGATTTTTTAAAAATAAATATTATAGCATGTGTTTTAGCAGTCTTTTTTTAAATAAATATTATAGCATGTGTTTTAGCAGTCTTTTTTTTTAAATAAATATTATAGCATGTGTTTTAGCAGTCTTTTTTAAATAAATATTATAGCATGTGTTTTAGCAGGATTTTTAAAAATAAATATTATAGCATGTGTTTTAGCAGTCTTTTTTTAAAATAAATATTATAGCATGTGTTTTAGAAGGATATTTTAAAAATAAATATTATAGCATGTGTTTTAGCAGGATTTTTAAAAAATAAATATTATAGCATGTGTTTTAGCGTCTTTTTTTTAAAATAAATATTATAGCATGTGTTTTAGCAGTCTTTTTTTAAATAAATATTATAGCATGTGTTTTAGCAGTCTTTTTTTAAAATAAATATTATAGCATGTGTTTTAGCAGGAATTTTTAAAAATAAATATTATAGCATGTGTTTTAGCAGAATTTTTTAAAATAAATATTATAGCATGTGTTTTAGCAGTCTTTTTTTTAAATAAATATTATAGCATGTGTTTTAGCAGGAATTTTTAAAAATAAATATTATAGCATGTGTTTTAGCAGTCTTTTTTTAAATAAATATTATAGCATGTGTTTTAGCAGTCTTTTTTAAAAATAAATATTATAGCATGTGTTTTAGCAGTCTTTTTTTAAAATAAATATTATAGCATGTGTTTTAGCAGTCTTTTTTTAAATAAATATTATAGCATGTGTTTTAGCAGTCTTTTTTAAAATAAATATTATAGCATGTGTTTTAGCAGTCTTTTTTAAAATAAATATTATAGCATGTGTTTTAGCAGGAATTTTTAAAAGTAAATATTATAGCATGTGTTTTAGCAGTCTTTTTTTAAATACATATTATAGCATGTGTTTTAGCAGTCTTTTTTTTAAATAAATATTATAGCATGTGTTTTAGCAGTCTTTTTTTAAAATAAATATTATAGCATGTGTTTTAGCAGGATTGTCTGATCTATTCTTGCTCCCTTTTTCCAACTTGTTTGACTTGTTTTTCTAATAATTTCTATCAATTTGCTATTTTGTTACCTCAGCCTCCTATTCCAAGAACTGCAGACTTATTCCTGTTGATAATTTTCCTCCTACCTTCAAGAGTACGGCCAACCTCCTGTCTTTCTGATAACCATCCGTCGTATTTGTTAGCTCCTTACATCAAGTGGCTTCAGGACTTGTTTTTAACTATTATGGATTACACAACGAAATAAGTTTCTGTACATGAAAATAAATAACTGCGAATCAGCAAGAGTTATGGAGTTGAATTCAAGTTAATGGCTTTTAGATATTTGTTGAAGAATAAAACTTCAATCATGTCAATACAAGTTGAAAACATTTTCAAGCCAATGCCAAGATAGAAAGATATATCTAAATAACAAAAGAAACTAAAACAGCAATACAAATTAACGAACATCTTCACATGACACTCGTAGCATTACGCACCACATCATTAACAAAATGAACCCTGACCCTCTCGAGCGAAACAACTAATTCAAATCTTAACAAATAAAACACAAGGAAATTTCAAACAAATAACACATAAGCAAATCACAATTCACATAATCGAACCAAGCGACAATGGGAGAATAAACTCGACAGCAACTGGTTTTAAAAAATGATATTCAAAAACTGAACGATGTTTTTATGCTGATCTTCACTGGTGCAAGAAAATTCTATGAGATGCAACAGGCGCCACTTTGCTCAAAACAAAAGAATCAACCACAAACGGGCATAGGTATCGATTATGATATACGATACCCCTAAAATCCAACAGTCGGAACCCACTACATCGAAAAATCAATAACAAAAACACACAAAAAACATAAAGCAATAATTTCATACAAAGCGGAAGAATAATAATAAATCCCGTCAAGCTATAGAAAACGAAAATAAAAATATACATTAAGGCAAATTACCCCCTTAAAATTAATTAAAATAAAAAAGTTAGTAATTGATTGGGTCTGAAGAGATCGCAAAGACCGTCAAATGCTCCTTATCACACAAAAAATAATTTAAAAAATTACATTTTTATAACAAAAAACAAACAAAAAATGTCGATTTGAACAAAGCTCGGCTTAATCCAGTGATTGCCGGTTGAGCCACGGCCACCGAGAGTAAGAAGGCCTGTTAACTGAAAAATGTCTGCAGGCAATGTATGTAAGATGTGTCAGACTGTCAGTACTATATGAGGGCCATTTGAAAACGAGCAATAAAACATTTTTAAAAAGAAAAAGGAATACAGTTCGATTAATACTTAAACTGAACTTTATTCAATATAAAATATAAATATTATCTATGTAAAATTAAGTAAGTATCCTAGGACGGCTATTACATGTATGAAATAATTGTACCTTTCCTAAGACAGGTAATTTACAGAATGTATATGAAATAATTGTACCTTTTTGAGACGGGTAATTTACAACACATATTTAAAATATGTTTACCTACCTTCGGAAGGTTAATTTATATACATATATGAAACAATTTAACATACTCTCGACAGGTATTGTGCAACGTATATGAAGTAATTTCTCTTACCTCTAAGGCCACCTATGATTTTAAGAAAATTTAAATCATTTTTAGAACATAAATCATTAGGATTTCCAAATTAATACATAAATACGTTGTGTTGGTTAATGAGTTCGCAATCCTTGCTTCATCATAAATTTCAACATTACTGCATTTCTGTCCTTCCTCATTATTGTAAGAAAAATTATGTCATTTTTGGAAGAAGTCTCAGCAGAATTTTAAAATTAATGCATAAATACATTGACAAAGTTAAGTGATTAGACAACCCTTGCTTCATTATCAAATTCCACATTACTCTGTTTCATTTTTTTCACCACTACCGGCAACAACATTTTTTGGAAAAAAGACGTGATTTTCGGAAGGCTTTACAAAGAAATAAACTCAGCAGGCTCTACAAACAAATATGTTGAAAAGCTTAGTGATTAGGCAACCCTTGCTTCATTACAAAATTCCACATTACTGTGTTCTTTCCCACCATCATTTTAAGTGAAATGATATCATTTCTTGACCATAACTCAGTAGGTTTTCCAAATAATTACATAAATGCATTGACGCGAATGATGATTAGGCAACTTTTAATTTACCACAATTTTCAATATTAATGTAGTTCTTACCGCTTCTTTCCACAACCACCAGCAACACATTAGTAAGAGAAACAATGCCATTTCCGGAATATGATTCCATAGTCATTCCATACTTTTAGAATATGACATTACTCCCTTCAGCCCTACCCAAAAAGTAAAGGTTGTTAATTGCTAGAGAACTCTAGAGCACGTTAAAAAGCAATATAATTATGTGTCTTTCTACTCACCACTATAACCGTGACGTCATTCCTCGAAGTTAACATTGAAAATTCAGGAAAATATTCTTAACCACCTACAGAAACTGATAAATTGTCTGGGCCGATTATTTCATTACAAACAGACAAATCAATTAACTCGCATTTAATCATTTTTCACAATTCTTGGATAAGTTACTAATTTCGACAATCATTTTTCATAATTTTAACCCACATTTTTTGCCTTCCCCTTACGAAAATAATAGCTTTAACATTGTCTGGGTTGATTATTGTATTACAAACACACCAATCAATTAACTGACATTGAATAATTATTTATAATTCTTGGATATGTTACTAATTTCGACAATCATTTTTCATAATTTTAAACACATTTTCGCCCCCCTTACGAAAATAAACACTTTGACATATTGTTGGGTTGACTATTTCATTACAAACATGCCAATCAATTAACTCATATTTCATCAGTTTTAATAATCCTTGGATATGTTACTAATTTCAACAACCATTTTACATAATTTTAATCCGCATTGTTGCCCCCCGCACAAAAAATAACTTTGATGTTTTGTCTGGGCCGATTATTTCATTACAAACGCAGCAATCAATCAAATCACATTTCATAATTTTTCATAATTCTTAGATATGTTACTAATTTCGACAATCATTTTTTATAATTCTAACCCACATAATGCGCCCCCCCTTTACAAAAATAACTTTGATATATCGTCTGGGTTTATTATTTCATTACAAACACACCAATCAATTAATTCAAATTTCATCATTTTTCATAATTCGTGGATATGTTACTAATTTCGACAATCATTTTTCATAATTTGGACCAATGTTACCGCCCTATACCCTTACGAAAATAATAACTTTGATATATTGTCTAGCCTGATTATTTCATTACAAACACGTTACTGGATTTATTCACATTTCATAATTCTTGCGTATATTATTAATTTCGTCAATCATTTTTTTATATTTGTAACCCACAATCTTGCCTCCCCCTTACTACCATAATAACTTTGATATATTATCTGGGCTGATTATTTCATTACACACAGACCAATCAATTAACTTCATTTAATCATTATTCATAATTCTTGGATATGTTACTAATTTCTACAATCATGTTTTATAACATAACCTACATCATCGCCCGCCCTTATGAAAATAATAACTTTGTAATATTGTCTGGGTCGATTTTTTTTATTACAAACGCACCAATCAATTAACTCGCATTTCATCATTTTCATAATTCTTGGATATGTTACTAATTCCGACAATCATTTTACATAATTTAATCTACATTCTCGCCCCCCTCCTTACGAAAATAAACACTTTGCTTTACTGTATGGGCTTATTATTTCATTACAAACACACTAATCAATTAACTTAGATTTCATCATTTTTCATAATTCTTAGATATGTTACTATTTCGACAATCATTTTTCGTAATTTAAACCCAAATCGCCCCCTCTTACGAAAATAATAACTTTGATACAATGTCTAGGTTGATTATTTTATTACAAACATACGAATCAATTAACTCACATTTCATCATTTTTCAAAATTCCAGGATATGTTACTGATTTCGACAATTATTTTTCATAATTTTAACCCGCATTATCGCCTTCCCTAACGAAGAAAATAATTTGATATATTGTCTGTACCGATTAATTTATTACAAACGCACCAATAAATCAACTCCCATTTCATAATTTTTCATAATTCTTAGAGATATTATTCATTTCGACAATAATTTTTCAACCCATATTATCCCACCTCTTACGATAATAACTAATGAATTAACTCACATTTCATAATTCTTGGACATGTTTGATTTTCGACAATCATTTTTCATAATTTTAACCAACATTATCGCCCCCTCCCTTACTTTTATTATTACCTTTATTGACATTTCATCATTTTTCATAATTCTTGGATATGTTACTTATTTCGACAATCATTTTTTATATTTGTAACCCACATTATCGCCCCTTCCCTTACTAACATAATAACTTTGATATATTGTCTGGGCCGATTATTTCATTTCAAACACACTAATCAATTAACTCATTTCATTTTTCATAATTCTGGGACATGTTACAAATTCGAAATTAAGTTTTTATAATTTTAATACACATTATCCTACCCGTACGAAAATAATAACTTTGTAATATTGTCTGGGTTGATTTTTTGTTTACAAACACACCAATCAATTAACTCACATTTCATTTTTTTCATAATTCTTGGATATGTTACTAATTTCGACAATCATTTTTCATAATTTAATCTACATTCTCGCCCCCACCTTTACGAAAATAATGACTTTGATATACTGTCTGGGCTTATTATTTCATTCCATCACACCAATCAATTAACTCACATTTCATCATTTTTAACAATTCTTGGATATGTTACTAATATCGACAATTATTTTTCATAATTTTTACCCACATTATCGCCACCTTCTTACTAAAATAATATTCTTGATATAATGTCTGGGTTGATTATTTCATTACAAATATACCAATCAATTAACTCACATTTTATCATTTTTTCATAATTCTCGGATATGTTACAAATTTCGACAATCATTTTTCATAATTCTAACCCGCCTTATCGCCCCCCCTCAACGAAAAAAATAACTTTTATAAATAGTCTAAGCCGATTAATTCGTTACAAAGGCACCAATCGATCAACTCACATTTAATCATTTTTCTTAATTCTTAGATATGTTACTAATTTCGACAATCATTTTTCATAATTTTTACCAACATTATGGTCACCCCTTACGAAAATAATGACTTTTATATATTGCCTGGGCCGATTGTTTCATTGCAAACACACCAATCAATTAACTCACATTTCATCATTTTTCATAATTCTTGGATATGTTTCTAATTTCGACGATAATTTTTCATAATTTTAACCCACACTATAACCCCTCCTTACGAAAATAGTAACCATAATATATTGTCTGGTTTGATTATTTCATTTAAAAAAACACCAATCAACTCACATTTCATCATAATTCCATAGCTATGTTACTAATTTCGACAATTTGACCTCTGCGGTCTCTACCAAATTACTCAGACAATTTCTGGTCTAAACATTTGAAATTTTACATAAAGGGTATTCAGAGATAGCGCAAGCTTTTTAATCAGTTTGAGTCGAAAATTTGAGCTACCAATATATAAATGTATGTATGCATTTCTGTCTAAAACTTTCGACAGAGGCGACGGATTTTCACAAGATCAGTATCGTTTTGAAGCTGGACCCTTCAGACAACAAATATCGAAAAATTGGCTAAAAACATAAATTTCTTCATCCTCAACTGGGCACTTTTAAACAGGGAGGGGTCGCTTTTTTCGCCGATATTTTCGAAAGTAATCCCCTCTTTTCTATTGTCTAGCCTTACGTTACTTCTGGTTTGGCGGTGGCCGTAACGTCATGTTTTTCCCCATTCTTTTCCTCCTTCGCGGTTTTGCTCAACCCCAAACACCCGGGCAACGCCGGACTGAAATTCTAGTATCTCTACAAAAGTGAAGTTGTGTGTGTGTGTGTGTGTGTGTGTGTGTGTGTGTGTGTGTGTGTGTGTGTAGGAGCCGACAGGGCAGAGAATCAACGCATGACACACGACCAGCAGAAGCGCAAGAGGAGGAAGGAGAGAGCTGCCGGTTCACAGCCTGCCGATACCGCCTTCACGTGTCCAGAGTGTGGAAGAGTCTGCCGAGCACGGATTGGCCTCATCAGCCATCTCAGGACCCACAAACCCCTGACGCCGAACTGATTGATACCTTGGTCATCGTCGACTTCGACGGACGAGCAAGAAGTGTGTGTGCGCGCGCACGCGTGCGTACGTGCTTGCATTTCCCTACGCAATAACTGTCAATTTTCGGTCTACAGACTCGAGATTTGACATAAAGTATATTGATATTTGGGAAAATCTTTGTAATCGGTTTTTGGCCAGAAATTTGGCTGTCAAGAGGTCAAAGTTCAACTGGTTGACATTTGAAAACTCTATCAAACTCCTCCGCTAATTTTGAGTCTAAGCACTTGAAATTTTAAATGTAGGTTACTTGGACATGGATCTAACTTTATAATTTGATTTGAGCCCAAAACAATAAGTATTAAGGGGTCAAAATTGGAGTAAAAGTTTTTAAAAAATTTACTTCTGCGGTTTGGCGGTGGTCGTAACAGCAAAGCCGTAACGTTTTCGCCATTCTTTTTCTTCGCGGTAGGGAATATATATCCAAACACCAGGGCAACGTCGGGCTAAAATGCTAGTATATATATAAAGTGAAATTATCTGTCTGTGTCTGTGTGTACATTTCTCTACCAAATTACTCTGTCAATTTTTAGTCTACACTCTCGAGATTTGACATAAGGATGAATGAGATTTGGGAAAATCTTTTTGGTCGGTTGTCGGTCAGAAAATTGGCTGCCAAGTGTCAAAGTTCCATGATTTGACCTTTGAGAACTCTACCAAACTCCTCCGCAAATTTTGAGTCTAAACACTTAAAATTTAAGATGTACGTTACTTGGACATGGATCCAACTTTATAATTTGATTTGAGCACAAAATGATAAATGTTAAGGGGCCAAAATTGGGGTAAAATTTTAAAAAAATTGACCTCTACGGTCTCTACAAAATTATTCAGCCAATTTTTGGCTTTTTTATTGGTGTTTAGCTGATTATTTGGCTGCCAAGAGGTAAAAGTTCAAAAGATTTTACCTTTGCGATATCTAGTAAACAATTCCGCCAATTTTGCGTTTAAACATTTGAAATTTTACTTAACGGGTATTCAGACATGCAGCAAGCTTTTGAATCAGTTTTTGGGCGAAAGTTTGGCTGCCAAGAGTTCAAAGTTGAAAGAGTTGACCTTGGCAGACTCTACCAAACTCCTCCACCAATTTTTAGTCTAAACACTTGAAATTTTAGAATTAAGTTACTTGGACATGAGTCAAACTTTTTAATATACATATACATGTGTACATAAAGTTATGAACAGTACATAGGCCCGAGCAAAACTGGGCTGGAATGCTAGTGTGTGTGTATATATATATATATATATATATATATATATATATATATATATATATATATATATATACGTGGTGTTAAGATTGCTAATAAACCAACTAAATTCTTTGCTATTGCCGTTTCATTTTCAGCAGCCAATGGCTACGCATTTATTAGGCAAACGTAATTCATCTCTTTTTTGTGTAAACTATTTATTAGTCGTTGCGCGAGAGGCGATATATGGTAGCAACGATAGCGTCTTCGAGCTGACGTGTAGCAATAGTTATATATATATATATATATATATATATATATATATATATATATATATATATATATATATATATAGCATCATCCCCTTCTAGATTATTCGATTCTTGTTGATAATATATGTATGTATGTATGTATGTATGTATGTATGTGTATTTAAAAATAAATCTAGAATTAGATAACGTTATATATATCGTAAATATTGCTGCACGTCAGCTCGGATACGCTAACGTAGCTGCTGCCACATAACCTCTCGAGCAACGAGAAATAAGTAAACAGTCTTAAAGAGACACGTGTTAGCCTTGCTCGAGTTCATACTACAAACACTTATTACTCTCAAACCCTCAACAAACAATTTAAGTATGTGGAATATAAAACTAGTGTCAATTTCTTGTTAATTGTAAAATCAACGCTGCAGTCGCTAATTAAAAATTGTTGAACATAACATATTGTAAAAGAATCAGCAGCACTTCCAGCACGGTACGGTACCCTATAATGAGGACAACTATTTGATTTGTAATTTAGTTGACAGTGAATAGGTCTTATTAATGGTCAATTCTGAAACATACCAGACTTATCGCCTCTACCTGCTAGTCGATGTTTTTTCTTTTGTCATATGTATTTATTCGTAAGCTGACTACCCGGTATGATAATTTGGAACAAGGCCACATGTCGAGAATAGTACTTGGCGTTTTAAGCGGTCTGTAATATATAAATATTTATTCGGCGCGACAATATGCAACTCTTAGCTTGTTGTTTCCACCCGTTTGTTTATGCGTTTGTTCGTTCATGAACTCTGCGGTTTTGGGAATGGATCCCTATAATCATAGATATGACCTTAAACTATATCTGATGGTGAGGCCCCAGCTTGCGGGCTTTGAGGAGTGTGGAGCCATCCTTTAATTGCTATTGCACCCAGGTCAACTCTGACCAAAAATTATTCTTCAACATTACTGGATTCGGCATTAAATAACCTGAAAAGGGTTGATATGCCGTAAAATAAAAACAACCAACTCGTATATACTCGTATATTTTCTTAAACTATTATCACGAGGGTTTGCATTCGTGATTGAGAGTAAAAATGAAATACGAATTGTTTGAATTATTTTGCTTTATTTATAACCTGAAAAAAATCTAGAAATAGACAAAGAAAGATAGCACAGAAGAAGGGTGCAGAATTTGAAAAATAATTATAATAGAAATGCTCATAAGGGATTCAAACCTTGGAATACAAACAAAGTTCCGCATTTCTGGAAGACAATCTTGTGTTAAAGTGTTTATCTAAAAGTGTTAGGAAAAATATGTTGATAGTAGACAGGTATCAAAACGGAGGAATGTCCTTCTTATTTTGTTTTGTATGTTCGATGTCAAAAGTTCATTACTGTTCATAATGAATATCAAATAGATAGATTCGAACATTAATATATATATATATATATATATATATATATATATATATATATATATATATATACGTATTTTGATACGCATATGTTCTCGTATATTTTTGATAATAATTTTGATGCCTGCATGTAAATTCGTGCAGTTGTAATAATTTTGATGCATGTGTGTAAATTCGTGTAGCGTGAGTGGATACATGCTATATATATATATATATATATATATATATATATATATATATATATATATATATATATATATAGGTTTATGTATGCATGCGTATAATGCGGCGCATGTGTGTGGGTATACATATCTATACGTGTATGTTTGTATATGTATATATATGTGCATGTATATATTTATATATGTATGCAGATACACTATTATATTACTACAGTACTATAGTATGTGAGGTTTTAAATTTTGTTTTTACCATTTCAGTTTTTCATTATGTCTTTGGTTTTATGAGACGAATGTCTTGAGATATTAGTATTTACATTATTAATTGAATAAACATTAAATGACTTATTATTAATTAAAAAAGTTTGAAATTGTAGCTAAGGCGTAATTCGTGTTAGCGCTCATCAGCCCAGACAGAATTTAAAGTTGATCATCTGATTTAGATATTTTCTAGGTGATGCGCCCGATATTTCTTTCCTTACTCTCGTTTCTATTTTTCTCTTTGTGTCTCTTGGAGTCTTGCCCCCCCCCCTGTATTTCCCTTTCCCAACAACTTCAATTCCTCCACGCCTTTCTCTGTATTGTGTTTCTTTGCCTATTTGCTTATTAATTTTTTTACATATATATTTATTTCTTTTCGTTTTCTTCACACTTTCCTTCCCTTATTCCCTTTGCTACTAAATTCATAAGACTAATGTAACTTTCTCAGATACTAACCTGACGAAGTCTCCTCATTTGAAAAGGTATGTAGAAGGTTGAAATAAACTTATAATGAGATTGAGCTAAATTTGTGTTATGATTTTCTTTTAACTCTAATGTATGCCCTGCTTCGCATTGAACTCTCACATTTGAGATTTCCTACAGAATTGATTTCTCCTTTTCGGATTGATACTTTCTCTCTCTATCTCTCCTTATATATATATATATATATATATATATATATATATATATATATATATATATATATATATATAAAGCTGAATGTCTGTGTGTGTATGTGTTTGTGTCTGGTCACAAATAGGCTCTATATGGTTGACTATTTTAAAAACTGAGTACATATAACGATAGAAGATGTATCGAGACACATGAATGGGTATGTTTGATCTGGCAGAACGGTGGTTCATTAAAATTGTGGGGTCTGCGTTTGCGCCTGGTCCACACAGTATGGAAATAAAAAATTTAAAAATAAAAAAACGTTTCCAAGTGTTTTTGATATAGATGTATTAGAATACTTTGATAAGTATGTTTTAACTTAAATAGGGATGGTATAATAAAATTGTGGGGTCTGCGTTCGCGCCTGGCCTCCATAGAATGGAAATAGGCACAAACTTTAATAAAGACTTTTCATATCTATCTGCATAAGTATACTTTGATAATTATGTTTCAGTTTGAAGAAATATTGTATAATAAAATTATAGGGTGTTCGTTCGCGCCTGAACTCCATAGAATAGAAATATGTCACAAAGTTTAACAAGGTTTTTTAATATAGATCCACAGAATATTGTGATAAGTGTTTCAGTGTGAACAGGTATGGTATAATAAATTATGGGGTTTATCTATTTTATTTTTACTTTCATCATATTTTGCTTTGGTTTTGATACTCCCAAATTCGAAGCTATCTCTTTACAACCCTTCCTTTTCATAACCTATCATACTTTCATAAATCAGAGTCCATTTTCTGTAGACTGTTTTTTTACCCCAGTCAACGAGGGGTACTTTTGCTAGTATATATATATATATATATATATATATATATATATATATATATATATATATATATATATATATTGAGTAAGGTGATTGATAATTTATAATTAAAAATTAAAATTAAAAATTAAAAATCGGTTTCATAAGGAAGAACAAACAAGTCAATAAATTGTACGATCGTTTTGGAAACAATGTTTTTATTGAGATAGACAATAAGTCTTGGACAATAATTTTATCATATAGCTTTTTGAAACAAAGTTTCCTCATCAGCAAAAGTATTGGGTGTTTTTTTTTAAAGACACCAAAAATAAAACTAGCATTTTTAGGTAAGGTATCTGGAAAATATTTAAAATATAAAGGAAAATAGTTACTTTTTGGATGTTGAAAAACAAAGTAAGATAAAATGAAAATAAAATTAAAATTAAAAATTAAATAAAAGAAAATGGGGTTGAAGGGTAAGGTTAAGAAATAATATTTTTATAAAGATTTTTAACAAATATATATATATACCATTTGCCTTCTAAAAGTCGTAAGTATCATCGTCAAAGCATTCATTTGGATGGTAAATATAGCTTATGAATGCTCGAAAATGTTGATATATATAAAAACTTTCAAAGGAAACGCCAATGGAATAATATTACCAGTTTTAAATCGTTAGTAACGCTAAATTTAAAATCCATTTAAATATTTGAATTACAAAGGGAGAGAATTATATTCAGCTAGAAAAATAAAGAATTTAACTGTTCAAAGGGAGATAACCACTAATTATAAGTTTTATTTTTATGTATAATAAATGAATCTTATTGTTAGTAATTAAATAAAAATAATATTTTTAATAGTTATTATAATATTTATATTATTACATTAATAAAAACAGTAATATATAAATTCAAAGTGAAATAGATAATAAAATAAAATAAAAAATAATGGTCCGAAATATTAGATAAGATAATAATAATAATAATAATAATAATAACCATAATAATAATAATAATAATAATAATAATAATAATAATAATAATAATAATAATAATAATAATAATTATTATTATTATTATTATTATTATTATTATTATTATTATTATTATTATTATTATTATTATTATTATTATTATTATAATAATGGAAAAAAACTATAATAATAATATAAAAATTATAGATTGTAAGATAGATTAGTAATAATAAAAAATGTTATGATTTATGGTGGCTTAAATTTCTGAATGCATCCCGAAAGAATTTCATCTTTCTGATTTAAGAGAATGGTTTTATTTTTATTATATTTTAAAATCTTAAGGGCTTCATATCTACAAAGTTCACAGAATCTGTTCCTCTGCATATATGCTTTATATGATCCTTTTATTCCCCATTTTAACTTGAAGGGAGTATTTCTATCATTGAGTCGCCAAATATGTTTAGATAAAGCAGTCTAGTTTCTCAAGGAAGGGTTTTTAGAGTGCTTATGCATTGGAATTCTATGTTTAA
Organism: Euprymna scolopes; assembly: GCF_053919585.1. Classification (NCBI taxonomy): domain Eukaryota; kingdom Metazoa; phylum Mollusca; class Cephalopoda; order Sepiida; family Sepiolidae; genus Euprymna; species Euprymna scolopes. The sequence goes on from NC_136484.1 coordinate 76,633,859, forward strand.
TAAGCCCAGATGTGGAAACGCATAAACACTCCTTTAAAAATCCAGTACCATAAATTTGTAAACAAATAAAAAAATAATTTAATTAGAATCTTCCTTACTACAAATCTTCGTTAATTCGTTAGTTCAGAATAATGCAAAACACGAGCAATACCACTGGTCACGTCATTTGAAAATAGTCTGGCGTCGTGATTGAGACACTTTCTACGGTTTACTACACTGATGACACGTTAGTATATATATATATATATATATATATATATATATATATATATATATATATATATATATATATATATATATATATATATATATATATAGTCCAGTGTTAATTAATAGGCATTGGAATACAAATTCCAAATTTGACGGTTTAAAAGACCAAAAACAAGTGCAATCCATATAATTATAAGACTCAATTGACCTTGTAACGGGTGTTGTAACCACACATCCGGTTTACGACTTCCGGTTGCGCATGCGTACATAAACATAAACCCATAACAACGTAAACAAATAAACACAATCACTACTTTTGCAGAAACGTATTGTTTTACTGTGTACATTTTCAGCGTCCCATTTTTTTGCGTTATCCAAATAAACAATTATTAATACTTTCTGTTTTTTTTACATCGTTCATTTCCGCATGTTCATAATTAGTTTTATTGAACGTATTATTAACATATAAATTAAATATTTGACCCAATAGGTCATGAATGTTTGTTTAAAATAAATGAAAAAAGTTTATTTACATTTTCTATTTAAAAAGCCATTCTTAACACGGGGAGAGTGTTTTTAACTATTCTGTACTTTCAACTAACAATTTCATTTAAAACATAAAAATTTGAATTTAACTTATAGTATCGGTTCAGTGCACATTTACCACTTATAATTCAATGACTGTAAGTTTTTTTTTCAAAAATAATCAATTATAATAAGCAGAACGACACATAGAAATCTATCTATATTCTTTTTCATTTTAATATACTTTCATAGAAATGTTTCTGTTATGTCATAAAAAACAATTTTCTTTACGTCACAAGTGTCACGCTCATATCCATAGCTAATATAACATACTGAACCAACGGGTCCCGGGTAGTCAATATTTTAAAAAGATAAATGCATTTATTTATTAAAAACCCAATTTTCGATTAGTAAAAAAACCTTTGTTAGGGTAATCAAATATTTTTCTTGTTACGTGCCATGCTTGTAGATGGGGATGCTTCAAATGCTGTTAAAGCAAGTTTTTAAGGTTTCGTATTTGGATTATATATATATATATATATATATATATATATATATATATATATATATATATATATATATATATATGTGTGTGTGTGTGTGTGTGTGTGTGTATATGTATATATATATATATATATATATATATATATATATATATATATATATATATATATATATATATATGTTATAGCTATGAGAAAGGGAGGACTGAGTTTTTAGTATTCATGATAAAATGAAGGACGGAGGGGAAAACATTTAATGGAGGTTAAGAAGAAAAAAAATAGATAATGGCGTAGAGTCGGCCGACCAGGTTTCACCCTCAGTTTTCAAAAGCCAAATCAAGGTTTTTTTGGTTTTTTAAAATTTATTTTATTATTATAGGAAAACGAATTTAAACGTGGGAAATGTGGAAAATAAAATCAAATGATCGGGGGTGGGGGTGGGGGTGAAGAAATTGGAGAACGACTAAAATAAATATATCGTTATGATAATTGTACAATGGGGAGAAAAGTGGTGTACTCCCTTCTGACATAGCAAATGAGATCAGACCCTCAGGCTCTTTCTGCCCAAGGCTTACCTAAAACCTATAACACTTTCTGCCCAAGGGTTACCTAAAACCTATAAAACGGATATTCCTTAAATATTCTTTCTATGGTAGGGTCTGCGCAACACAAATTCGGCTAAATGTCCAATTTACATTCATTTACCTTGGTTAGGGTTAGGGTTAAGGTTAGGGCTAGGGTTAGGGTTAGGGCTAGGGCTAGGGCTAGGGTTAGGGTTAGGGTTAGGGTTAGGGCTAAGGTTAGGGTTAGGGTTAGGGTTAGGGTTAGGGCTAGGGCTAGGGTTAGGGTTAGGGCTAGGGCTAGGGCTAGGGTTAGGGTTAGGGCTAGGGTTAGGGTTAGGATTAGGGTTAGGGCTAGGGTTAGGGTTAGGGCTAGGGCTAGGGTTAGGGTTAGGGTTAGGGTTAGGGCTAAGGTTAGGGTTAGGGTTAGGGTTAGGGTTAGGGTTAGGGCTAGGGCTAGGGTTAGGGTTAGGGTAGGGCTAGGGCGAGGGTTAGGGTTAGGGTTAGGGCTAGGGCTAGGGTTAGGGTTAGGGTTAGGGCTAGGGCTAGGGTTAGGATTAGGGTTAGGGTTATGGTTAGGGTTAGGGTTAGGGTTAGGGCTAGGGTTAGGGTTAGGGTTAGGGTTAGGGTTAGAGTTAGGGTTAGGGCTAGGGTTAGGGTTAGGGTTAGCGCAAGGGTTAGGGCTAGGGTACGGATTAGGGTTAGGGCTAGGCTTAGGGTTAGGGTCAGGCTAGGGTTAGGGTTGAGTAAGGGCTAGGGTTAGGGTTAGGGTTAGGGTTAGGGCTAGGGCTAGGGCTAGGGCTAGGATTAGGGTTAGGGTCAGGGTTAGGGCTAGGGTTAGGGTTAGGGCTAGGGTTAGGGTTAGGGTTAGGGCTAGGGTAAGGGTTAGTGCTAGGGTTAGGGTTAGGGTTAGGGTTAGGGCTAGGGCTAGGGTTAGGGTAAGGGTTAGAGCTAGGGTTAGGGTTAGGGCTAGTATTAGGGTTAGGGTTAGGGCTAGGGTTAGGGTTAGGGTTAGGGCTAGAGTTAGGGTTAGGGTTAGGGTTAGGGTAAGGGTTAGGGCTAGGGTTAGGGTCAGGGCTAGGGCTAGAGTTAGGGTTAGGGCTAGGGTTAGGGTTAGGGTTAGGGTAAGGGTTAGGGTTCGGGTTAGGGTTAGGGTTAGGGTTAGGGCTAGGGCTAGAGTTAGGGCTAGGGTTGGGGTTAGGGCTAGGGTCAGGGTAGGGGTTAGGGTTAGGGCTAGGGTTAGGGTTAGGGTTAGGGTTAGTGCTAGGGTTAGGGTTAGGGTTGGGGTTAGGGCTAGAGTTAGGGTTAGGGTTAGGGTTAGGGGTAGGGCTAGGGGTAAGGTTTGGGTTAGGGCAAGGGTAAGGGTTAGGGTTAGGGCTAGGGTTAGGGTTAGGGTTAGGGTTAGGGGTAGGGCTAGGGTTAGTGCTAGGCTAGGGTTAGGGTTAGGGTTAGGGCTAGGGTTAGGGTTAGGGTTAGGGTTAGGGTTAGGGCTAGGGTTAGGGTTAGGGTCAGGGTTAGGTTAGAGCTAGGGCAAGGGTCAGGGCTAGGGTTAGGGTTAGGGCTAGGGTTAGGGTTAGGGCTAGGGTTAGGGTTAGGGTTAGGGGTAGGGTTAGGGTTAGGGTTAGGCCTAGGGTTAGGGCTAGGGTTAGGGTTAGGGTTAGGGCTAGGGTTAGGGTTAGGGTTAGGGTTACGGCTAGGTTTAGGGTTAGGGCTAGGGTTAAGGTTAGGGTTAGGGCTAGGGTTAGGGTTAGGGTTAGGGTTAGTGCTAGGGTTAGGGTTAGGGTTGGGGTTAGGGCTAGAGTTAGGGTTAGGGTTAGGGTTAGGGCTAGGGCTAGGGTTAAGGTTAGGGTTAGGGCTAGGGTAAGGGTTAGGGTTAGGGCTAGGGTTAGGGTTAGGTCTAGGGCTAGAGTTAGGGTTAGGGCTAGGGTTAGGGTTAGGGTTAGGGTAAGGGTTAGGGCAAGGGTTAGGGTTAGGGTTAGGGTTAGGGTTAGGGCTAGGGCTAGGGCTAGGATTAGGGTTAGGGTTAGGGTTAGGGCTAGGGTAAGGGTTAGGGCTAGGCTTAGGGTTAGGGCTAGGTTTAGGGTAAGAGCTAGGGTTAGGGTTAGGGTTAGGGCTAGGGTAAGGGTTAGTGCTAGGGTTAGGGTTAGGTTTAGGGTTAGGGTTAGGGCTAGGGCTAGGGTTAGGGTTAGGGTTAGAGCTAGGTTAGGGTTAGGGCTAGGGTTAGGGTTAGGGCTAGGGTTAGGGTTAGTGTTAGGGCTAGGGCTAGGGTTAGGGTTAAGGTAAGGGTTAGGGCTAGGGTTAGGGTTAGGTCTATGGCTAGAGTTAGGGTTAGGGCTAGGGTTAGGGTTAGGGTTAGGGTAAGGGTTAGGGCTAGGGTTAGGGTTAGGGTTAGGGCTAGGGCTAGAGTTAGGGCTAGGGTTGGGGTTAGGGCTAGGGTTAGGGTAAGGGTTAGGGTTAGGGCTAGGGTTAGGGTTAGGGTTAGGGTTAGGGTTAGTGCTAGGGTTAGGGTTAGGGTTGGGGTTAGGGCTAGAGTTAGGGCTAGGGTTAGGGTTAGGGCTAGGGGTAGGGTTAGGGTTAGGGTAAGGGTACGGGTTAGTGTTAGGGCTAGGGTTAGGGTTAGGGTAAGGGTTAGGGCTAGGGCTAGGTTTAAGGTTAGGGTTAGGGCTAGGGTTAGGGTTAGGGCTAGGGTTAGGGTTAGGGTTTAGGGTAAGGGTTACGGTAAGTGTTAGGGTTAGGGCTAGGGTTAGGGTTAGGGTTAGGGTTAGAGCTTAGGCAAGGGTTAGGGCTAGGGTTAGGGTTAAGGCTAGGGTTAGGGTTAGGGCTAGGGTTAGGGCTAGGGTTAGGGTTAGGGTTAGGGCTAGGGTTAGGGTTTAGGGTAAGGGTTAGGGTTAGTGTTAGGGTTAGGGCTAGGGTTAGGGTTAAGGTTAGGGTTAGAGCTAAGGCAAGGGTTAGGGCTAGGGTTAGTGTTAGGGCTAGGGTTAGGGTTAGGGCTAGGGTTAGGGTTAGGGTTAGGGGTAGGGTTAGGGTTAGGGTTAGGGTTAGGGTTAGGGCTAGGGTTAGGGTTAGGGTTAGGGTTAGGGCTAGGGTTACAGTTAGGATTAGGGCTAGGGCTAGAGTTAGGGCTAGGGTTGGGGTTAGGCCTAGGGTTAGGGTTAGGGTTAGGGTTAAGGCTAGGGTTAGGGTTAGGGTTTGGGCTAGGTTTAGGGTTAGGGCTAGGGTTCGGGTTAGGGTTAGGGTTAGTGCTAGGGTTAGGGTTAGGGTTGGGGTTAGGGGTAGGGTTAGGGTTAGGGTTAGGGTTAGAGCTAGGGTTAGGGTTAAGGCTCGGGTTAGGGTTTTGGCTAGGGTAAGGGTTAGGGCTAGCGTTAGGGTTAGGGTTAGGGTTAGGGCTAGGGTTAGGGTAAGGGTTAGGGTTAGGTTAGGGTTAGGGCTAGGGCTAGAGTTAGCGCTAGGGTTGGGGTTAGGGCTAGGGTAAGGGTAAGGGTTAGGGTTAGGGCTAGGGTTAGGGTTAGGGTTAGGGTTAGGCCTAGGGTTAGGCTTAGAGTTAGGGCTAGGGTTAGGGTTAGGGCTAGGGTTAGGGTTAGGGTTAGGGTTAGTGCTAGGGTTAGGGTTAGGGTTGGGGTTAGGGATAGAGTTAGGGCTAGGGTTAGGGTTAGGGCTAAGGATATGGTTAGGGTGACGGTTAGGGCTAGGGTTAGGTTTAGGGTTAGGGTTAGGGTTAGGGCTAGGGTTAGGGTTAGGGTAAGGGCTAGGGTTAGGGTCAGGGCTAGGGTTAGGGTTAGGGTTAGAGCTAGGGTTAGGGTTAGGGCTTGGGGTAGGGTTGGGGTTAGGGTTAAGGTTAGGGTTAGGGTTAGGGCTAGGGCTAGGGTAAGGGTTAGGGTTAGGGCTATGGTCAGTGTTAGGGTTAGGGCTAGTGTTTGGGTTAGGGTTAGGGTTAGGGGTAGGGCCAGGGTGAGTGCTAGGCTAGGGTTAGTGTTAGGGTTAGGGCTAGGGTTAGGGTTAGGGTTAGGGTTAGGGTTAGAGCAAGGGCTAGGGTTAGGGTTAGGGTTAGAGCTAGGGTTAGGGTTAGGGCTAGGGTTAGGGTTAGGGCTAGGGTTAGGGTTAGGGCTAGGGTTAGGGTTAGGGTTAGGGTTAGGGTTAGGGCTAGGGTTGGGGTTAGGGTTAGGGCCTGGGCTATGTTAGGGCTAGGGTTGTGGTTTGGGCTAGGGTAAAGGTTAGGGTTAGGGTTAGGGTAAGGGTTAGGGTTAGGGTTAGGGCTAGGTTTAGGGTTAGGGCTAGGGCTAGGGTTTGGGTTAGGGCTAGGGTTAGGCTTAAGCTAGGGTTAGCGTTTGCGCTAGGGTAAGGGTTAGGGCTAGGGTTTGGGTTAGGGTTAGTTCTAGGGTTAGGGTTAGGGTTAGGGTTAGGGCTAGATATAGGTTTAGGGTTAGGGCTAGGGCTAGAGTTAGGGCTAGGGTTGGGGTTAGGTTTAGGGTTAGGGTAAGGGTTAGGGTTAGGGCTAGGGTTAGGGTTAGGGTTAGGGCTTGGGTTAGGTGTAGGGTTAGGGCTAGGGTTAGGGTTAGTGCTAGGGTTAGGGTTAGGGTTAGGGTTAGGGTTAGGGCTAGGGTTAGGGCTAAGGTTAGGGCTAGAGTTAGGGCTAGGGTTAGGGTTAGGGCTAGGGTTAGGGTTAGGATTAGGGCTAGTGTTAGGATTAGGGCTAGGGCTAGGGTTAGGGTTAGGGTTAGGGTTAGGGTTAGAGCTAGGTAAGGGTTAGGGTTAGGGTTAGAGCTAGGGTTAGGGTTAGGGCTAGGGTTAGGGTTGGGGCTAGGGTAAGGGTTGGGGCTAGGGTTAGGATTAGGGTTAGGGTTAGGGCATGGGTGAGGGTTAGGGTTAGGGTTAGGGTTAGGGCAAGGGTGCGGGCTATGGTTAGGGTTAGGGCTAGAGTTAGGGCAAGGGTTAGGCTTAGGTTTAGGGCTAGGGTTAGGGTTAGGGCTAGAGTTAGGGTTAGGGTTAGGCTTAGGGCTAGGGTTAGGGCTAGGGTTAGGGTTAGGGTTAATGTTAGTACTTGGGTTAGGGTTAGGGTTGGGGTTAGGGTTCGAGTAAGGGCTAGGGTTAGGGTTAGGGCTAGGGTTAGGGTTAGGGTTAGGGTTAGGGCTAGGGTTAGTGTTAGGGTTACGGTTAAGGTTAGGGTTAGGGTTAGGGCTAGGGCTAGGGTTAGGGTTAGGGTTAGGGCTAGGGTAAGTGTTAGGGTTAGGTCTAGGGTTAGTGTTAGGGTTAGGGTTAGGGGTAGGGCTAGGGTTAGTGCTAGGCTAGGTTTAGGGTTAGGGTTAGGGCTAGGGTTAGGGTTAGGGTTAGGGTTGGGGTTAGAGTTAGGGCTAGGGTTAGGGTTAGGGTTAGGGTTAGAGCTAGGGCTAGGGTTAGGGCTACGGTTAGTGTTAGGGCTAGGGCTAGGGTTAGGGCTAGGGCAAGGGTTAGGGTTAGGGGTAAGGGTTAGGGTTAGGGGTAGGGCTAGGGTTAGGGTTAGGGCTAGGGTTAGGGTTAGGGCTAGGGTTAGAGTTAGGGTTAGGGCTAGGGCTAGAGTTAGGGCTAGGGCTAGGGTAAGGGCTAGGGTTAGGGTAAGGGTAAGGGTAAGGGCTAGGGTTAGGGTTAAGTTTAGGGTTAGGTATTGATTTTGGGTGAGGGCTTTGGCTAGGGTTAGGGTTAGGGCTAGGGTTAGGGTTAGGGTCAGACTTAGGGCTAGGTTTAGGGCTCGGGTTGGGGCTAGGGTTAGGGTTAGGGCTAGGGTTAGTGTGAGGGCTAGGGTAAGGGTTAGGGTTACGTTTAGGGTTAGGGTTAGGGTTAGGGTTAGGGTTAGGGTTAGGGCTGGGGCTAGGGTTAGGGTTAGGTTTAGGGCTAAGGCTTGAGTGAGGGCTATTGTTGGGGTCAGGGCTAGGGTTAGGGTAAGGGTTAGGGTAAGGGCTAGGGTTAGTGTTAGGGTTAGGGTTAGTGCTAGGGTTAGGGTTAGGGGTTGGGCTAGGGTTAGGGTTAGGGCTAGGGTTAGGGTTAGGGTAAGGCTTAGGGCTAGGGTAAGGGCCAGGGTTAGGGTTGGGGTTAGGGTTAGTGCTAGGGTTAGGGTTAGGGTTAGAGTTAGGGCTAGGGTGGGGGTTAGGGCAAGGGTTAGGGTAAGGGTTAGGGTTAGGGCTTGGATTAGGGTTAGGGTTAGGGTTAGGGCTAGGTTTAGGGTTAGGGCTAGGGGTAGGGTTAGGGTTAGGGCTAGGGTTAGGGTTAGGGCTAGGGCTAGGGTTAGGGTGAGGGTTAGGGTTAGGGCTAGGGTTAGGGTTTCATTAGGGTTAGGGCTAGGGTTAGGGTTAGGGTTAGGGTTAGAGCTAGGGTTAGGGTTAGGGTTAGGGCTAGGGTTAGGGTTGGGGCTTGGGTAAGGGTTAGGGCTAGGGTTAGGGTTAGGGTTAGGGTTAGGGTTAGGGTTAGGGCTAGGGTTAGGGTTAGGGTTAGGGTTAGGGTTAGAGTTAGGGCTAGGGTTAGGGTTAGGGTTAGATTTAGGGCTAGGGCTAGAGTTAGGGCTTGGGTTGGGGTTAGGGCTAGGGTTAGGGTAAGGGTTAGGGTTAGGGCTAGGGTTAGGTTAGGGTTAGGGTTAGGGCTAGGGTTAGGGTTAGGGTTAGGGCTAGGGTTAGGGTTAGGGCTAGGGTTAGGGTTAGTGTTAGGCTTAGGGTTTGGGTTAGGGCTAGGGTTAGGGTTAGGGTTAGGGTTAGTGCTAGGGTTAGGGTTAGGGTTGGGGTTAGGGCTAGAGTTAGGGCTAGGGTTAGGGTTTGGGCTAGGGTTATTGTTAGGGTTAGGTTTAGGGTTAGGTTTAGGGTTAGGGGTAGGGCTAGGGTTAGGGTTAGGGTTAGGATTAGGGCTTGGGCTAGAGTTAGGGCTAGGGTTGGGGCTAGGGCTAGGGTTAGGGTAAGGGTTAGGGTTAGGGCTAGGGTTAGGGTTAGGGTTAGGGTTAGGGCTAGGGTTAGGGTTAGGGTTAGGGCTAGCGTTTGGGTTAGGGCTAGGGTTAGGGTTAGGGTAAGGCTTAGGGCTAGGGCTAGGGTTAGGGCTAGGGTTAGGGTTAGTGCTAGGGTTAGGGTTAGGCTTAGGGTTAGGGTTAGGGTTAGGGTTAGGGCTAGGGTTAGGGCTAGGGTTAGGGTTAGGGTTAGGGCTAGGGTTAGGGTTAGGGCTAGGGTTAGGGTTAGGGTAAGGGTTAGGGTTATGGAGAGTAAGTGCAAAAAATCTCCAAACAGATTAGATCAGCTGTGGAACATTGCTATTTTTCCTTCAATGTACGTGTGGTGTTTGCGACAAAACCAATATTGCCATCCTCTTGAAAGGATGTTTCCCCCCCCCGATCATATGAATAATGTTATTTATCAATTTAAATGTAGTTGCAGTGCCAACTACGTGGGACAGTATGTAATGTCACCAAAGCTAAACTGCACTGTTTGGTGCACATTAAAATGAGTTAGTAAATATCTCTTTGGAAAAGCGCGGAGAAGTCAGGCGACCACCATAAAGTGCGTCGATACAAATATGTATCTTCTCATCTAACATGTTAGTAAAAAGACTGGAGACATCGAAAGTACATATAAAGGATGTATCTACATTCGATCCAACACATTCAACAAACCGAAAAGAATCAGAAATACAGTGCGTGCTGTATAATTCACGCACAACCTCCAAAATTTCGACAAGCCAATGAGCCAAAGAATGTTGAGCAGAAGCCATCATAGATAAAATAGGTCTCAGTGGCACACCTTGCTTATAGATTTTAGGGAGACCATACAATCTGCTACGTTGTTGTGCCCCATACGTATTGCTAAAAATGCCCGTTGGTTGGTAGATTCCATTCCGGATTTTATTAGGTACATGTTGCTGGACGCGATCATCTAATCTGAGGGTTATTCTGCCCACGTAGTTGGCACTGCAACTACATTTAAATTGATAAATAACATTATTCATATGATCGGGGGGGGGAAACATCCTTTCAAGAGGATGGCAATATTGGTTCTGTCGCAAACACCACACGTACATTGAAGGAAAAATAGCAATGTTCCACAGCTGATCTAATCTGTTTGGAGATTTTTTGCACTTACTCTCCATAACCCTAACCCTAACCCTAACCCTAACCCTAGCCCTAACCCTAACCCTAGCCCTAACCCTAACCCTAACCCTAGCCCTAACCCTAGCCCTAACCCTAACCCTAACCCTAACTCTAAGCCTAACCCTAACCCTAGCACTAACCCTAAACCAAGCCCTAACCCTAGCCCTAGCCCTAAGCCTTACCCTAACCCTAACCCTAGCCCTTACCCTAACCCTAGCCCTAACCCTAACCCTAACCCTAGCCCTAACCCTAACCCTAACCCTAACCCTAGCCCTAACCCTAACCCTTACCCTAACTCTAGCCCTAACCCCAACCCTAGCCCTAACTCAAGCCCAAGCCCTAACCCTAACCCTAACCCTAACGCTAAACCTAACCCTAAACCTAACCCTAACAATAACCCTAGCCCAAACCCTAACCCTAGCCCTAACTCTAGCCCTAACCCCAACCCTAACCCTAACCCTAGCACTAACCCTAACCCTAACCCTAACCCTAGCCCTAACCCAAACCCTAAGCCTAACACTAACCCTAACCCTAGCCCTAACCCTAACCCTAGCCCTAACCCTAACCCTAACCCTAGCCCTAACCCTAACCTTAACCTAACCCTAGCCCTAACCCTAACCCTTACCCTAACCCTAGCCCTAACCCCAACCCAAGCCCTAACTCTAGCCCTAGCCCTAACCCTAACCCTAACCCTAGCCCTAACTCTAACCCTAACCCTAACCCTAACCCTTACCCTAGCCCTAACCCTAACCCTAGCCCTAACCCTAACCCTAGCCCTAACCCTAACCACACCCCTAGCCCTAACCCTAAACCTAGCCCTAACCCTAACCCTTACCCTAATCCTAGCCCTAACCCTAACCCTAACCCTAACCCTAGCCCTAACCCCCACCCTAGCCCTAACTCTAACCCTAACCCTAACCCTAACCCTAGCACTAACCCTAACCCTAACCCTAGCCCTTACCCTAGCCCTAAGCCTAACCCTAACCCTAACCCTAGCCCTAACCATAACCCTAGCCCAAACCCTAACCCTAACCCTAACACTAACCCTAGCCCTTACCCTAACCCTTACCCTATCCCTAGCCCTGACCCCAACCATAGCCCTCACTCAAGCCTTAGCCCTAAACCTAACCCTAACCCTAGCCCCAGCCTAACCCTAACCCTAACCCTAACCCAAACCCTAAACGTAACCCTAACCCTTACCCTAGCCGAAACCCTAACCCTAGCCCTAACCCTAACCCTAGCCCTAACCCTAACCCTAACCCTAGCCCTAACCCTAACCCTAGCCAAAGCCCTCACCCAAAATCTATCCCTAACCCTAAACTTAACCCTAACCCTAGCCCTTACCCTTACCATTACCCTAACCCTAGCCCTAACCATAGCCCTAGCCCTAACTCTAGCCCTACCCCTAACCCTAACCCTACCCCTAACCCTAACCCTTACCCTAGCACTAACCCTTGCCCTAGCCCTAACACTAACCGTAGCCCTAACCCCAGCCCTAGCTCTAACCCTAACCCTAACCCTAACCCTAGCCCTAACCCTAACCCTAACCCTAACCCTAACCCTAACCCTAGCCCTAACCCTAACCCTAAACCTAGCCTAGCAGAAACCCTAGCCCTACCCCTAACACTAACCCTAACCCTAACCCTAGCCCTAACCCTAACCCTAACCCTAGCCCTAACCCTAACCTTAACCCTAGCCCTAGCCCTAACCCTAACCCTAACCTTAACTGTAACCGTAACCCTAACCCTAGCCCTAACCCTAACCCTAACCCTAACCCTAGCCCTAACCCTAACCCTAGCCCTTTCTCGAACCCTAACCCCAACCCTTACCCTAACCCTAGTACTAACCCTAACCCTAACCCTAACCCTAGCCCTAACCCTAGCCCTAAGCCTAACCCTAACCCTAACCCTAGCCCTAACCCTAACCCTAGCCCTAAACCTAAGCCTAACCCTTGCCCTAACTCTAGCCCTAACCCTAACCCTAGCCCGCACCCTAGCCCTAACCCTAACCCTAACCCTAACCCTCACCCTTGCCCTAACCCTAACCCTAATCCTAACCCTAGCCCCAACCCTTACCCTAGCCCCAACCCTAACCCTAGCCCTAACCCTAACCCTAGCTCTAACCCTAACCCTAACCCTTACCCTAGCTCTAACCCTAACCCTAACCCTAACCCTAACCCTAGCCCTAGCCCTAATCCTAACACTAGCCCTAATCCTAACCCTAACCCTAGCACTAACCCTAACCCTAGGCTTAACCCTAGCACTAAGCCTACCCCTAACCCTAACCCTAGCCCTATCCCTAACCCTAGCCCTAACCCTAAACCTAACCCAAGCCCTAACCCTAACCCTAACCCTAGCCCTAACCCTAACCCTTACCCTAACCCTAAACCTAACCCCAACCCTAGCCCTAACTCTAGCCCTAGCCCTAACCCTACACCTATATCTAGCCCTAACCCTAACCCTAACCCTAACCCTAGAACTAACCCTAACCCAAACCCTAGCGCTAACCCTTACCCTAGCCCTAACGCTAACCCTAGCCTAAGCCTAACCCTAGCCCTAACCAAAACCCTAACCCTAGCCCTAACCCTAAACCTTGCCCTAACCCTAACCCTAACCCTTACCCTTACCTAACCCTAACCCTAACCTTAACCCTAGCCCAAACCCCAACCCTAGCCCTAACTCTAGCCCAGGCCCTAACCCTAACCCCAACCCTAGCCCTAACCCTATAACTAACCCTAACCCTAACCCTAGCCCTAACCCTAACCCTAACCCTAGCCCTAACCCTAACCCTAGCCCTAACCCTAACCCTAGCCCTAACCCTAACCCTAGCCCTAGCCCTAACCCTAACCCTAACCCTAACCCTAACCCTTGCCCTAACACTAACCCTTACCCTAGCCTAGCACTCACCCTAGCCCTAACCCTAACCCTAACCCTAACCCTAACACTAGCCCTACCCCCAACCCTAACCCTAGCCCTAGCCCTAACCCTAACCCTAACCTTAACCCTAACCCTAACCCTAAACCTAGCCCTAGCCCTAACCCTTACCCTTACCCTAGCCCTAACCCTAACCCTAACCCAAGCCCCAACCCTAACCTTAGCCCTAACTCTAGCCCTAACCCTAACCATAACCCTAGCTCTAACCCTAACCCTAACCCTAACCCTAACCCTAGCCCTAACCCTAGCCCTAACCCTAACCATAAACCTTACCCTAACCCTAGCCCTAACCCCAACCCTAACCCTAGCACTAACCCTAACCCTTGCCCTAACCCTAGCCCTAAGCCTAACCCTAACCCTAACCCCAGCCCTAACCCTAACCCTAGCCCTAACCCTAACCCTAGCCCTAACCCTAACCCTAACTCTAACACTAGCCCTAACCCTAACCCTTACCCTAACCCTAGCTCTTACCCCAACCCTAGCCATAACTCTAACCCTAGCACTAACCCTTCCCCTAACCCTAGCCCTAACCCTAAGCCTTACCCTAACCCTAACCCTAGCCCTAACCCTAACACTAACCCTAACCCTAGCCCTAACACTTACCCTAGCCCTAATCCTAACCCTAGCCCGAACCCTAACCCTAACCCTAGCCCCAACCCTAACCCTAACCCCAACCCTAGCCCTAACTCTAGCCCTAACCCTAACCCTAACCCTAGCCCTCACCCTAACCCTAAACCTAACTTTAACCCTAACCCTAGCCCTAAGCCTAACCCTAACCCTAGCCCTTACCCTAACCCTAGCCCTAACCCTAAGCCTAGCCCTAACCCTAACCCTAGCTCTAACCCTGACCCTAACCCTAGCCCTAACCCTAATCCTAGCCCTTACCCTAACCCTAACCCTAGCCATAACCCTAACCCTAACCCTAAACCTAACCCTAGCCCTAACCCTCACCCTAACCCTATCCCTAGCCCTAACCCTAACCCTAGCCCTACCTCTATCCCTAACCCCAACCCTAACCCCAACCCTAGCACTAACCCTAACCCTAGACCTAACCCTAACCCTAACCCTAACCCTAGCCCTAACCCTAACCCTAAACCTAGCCTAGCACTAACCCTAGCCTACCCCTAACCCTAACCCTAACCCTAGCCCTAACCTTAACCTTAACCCTAGCCCTAACCCTAACCCTAACCCTAGCCCTAGCCCTTACCCTACCCCTAACCTTAACCCTAACCCTAACCCTAACCCTAGCCCTAACCCTTACCCTAGCCCTAACCCTAGCCCTAACCCTTACCCTAGCCCTAACTCGAGCCCTAACCCCAACCCTAACCCTAACCCTAGTACTAACCCTAACCCTAACCCTAGCCCTAACCCTAGCCCTAAGCCTAACCCAAACCCTAACCCTAGCCCTAACCCTAACCCTAGCCCTAAACCTAAGCCTAACCCTTGCCCTAACTCTAGCCCTAACCCTAACCCTAGCCCGCACCCTAGCCCTAACCCTAACTCTAACCCTAACCCTAGCCCTAACCCAAGCCCTAACCCTAATCCTACCCTAGCCCCAACCCTTACCCTAGCCCCAACCCTAACCCTAGCCCTAACCCTTACCCTAACTCTAACCCTAACCCTAACCCTAACCCTAGCCCTAGCCCTAATCCTTACACTAGCCCTAACCCTAACCCTAACCCTAGCCCTAACCCTAACCCTAGCCCTAACTCTAGCCCTAACCTTAGCCCGTACCCTAGCCCTAACCCTAACCGTAACCGTAACCCTAACCCTAACCCTAACCTTAACCCTAGCACTAACCCTAAACCTAGCCCTAACCCTAGCCCTAAGCCTACCCCTAACCCTAACCCTAGCCCTAACCCTAACCCTAGCCCTAACCCTAACCCTAACCCAAGCCCTAACCCTAACCCTAACCCTAACCCTAGCCCTAACCTAGGGTTAGGGTTGGGGTTAGGGCTAGGGGTAGGGTAAGGGTTAGCCCTTACCCTACCCCTAGCCCTAACCCCAACCCTAGCCCTAACTCTAGCCATAGCCCTAACCCTAAACCTATATCTAGCCCTAACCCTAACCCTAACCCGAAACCTAACCCTAGACCTCACCCTAACCCAAACCCTAGCCCTAACCCTTACCCTAGCCCTAACGCTAACACTAGCTTAAGCCTAACCCTAGCCCTAACCCAAACCCTAACCCTAGCCCTAACCCTAAACCTAGCCCTAACCCTAACCCTAACCCTTACCCTAACGCTAACCCTAACCCTAACCTTAACCCTAGCCCAAACCCCAACCCTAGCCCTAACTCTAGCCCAGGCCCTAACCCTAACCCCAACCCTAGCCCTAACCCTAACCCTAACCCTAACCCTAACCCTAGCCCTAACCCTAACCTTAACCCTAGCCCTAACCCTAACCCTAACCCTAGCCCTAGCCCTTACCCTACCCCTAACCTTAACCCTAACCCTAACCCTAACCCTAGCCCTAACCCTTACCCTAGCCCTAACCCTAGCCCTAACCCTTACCCTAGCCCTAACTCGAGCCCTAACCCCAACCCTAACCCTAACCCTAGTACTAACCCTAACCCTAACCCTAACCCTAGCCCTAACCTTAGCCCTAAGCCTAACCCTAACCCTAACCCTAGCCCTAACCCCAACCCTAGCCCTAAACCTAAGCCTAACCCTTGCCCTAACTCTAGCCCTAACCCTAACCCTAGCCCGCACCCTAGCCCTAACCCTAACCCTAACCCTAACCCTAGCCCTAACCCAAGCCCTAACCCTAATCCTACCCTAGCCCCAACCCTTACCCTAGCCCCAACCCTAACCCTAGCCCTAACCCTTACCCTAACTCTAACCCTAACCCTAACCCTAACCCTAGCCCTAGCCCTAATCCTTACACTAGCCCTAACCCTAACCCTAACCCTAGCCCTAACCCTAACCCTAGCCCTAACTCTAGCCCTAACCTTAGCCCGTACCCTAGCCCTAACCCTAACCGTAACCGTAACCCTAACCCTAACCCTAACCCTAACCCTAGCACTAACCCTAACCCTAGCCCTAACCCTAGCCCTAAGCCTACCCCTAACCCTAACCCTAGCCCTAACCCTAACCCTAGCCCTAACCCTAACCCTAACCCAAGCCCTAACCCTAACCCTAACCCTAACCCTAGCCCTTCCCTAACCCTTACCCTACCCCTAGCCCTAACCCCAACCCTAGCCCTAACTCTAGCCCTAGCCCTAACCCTAAACCTATATCTAGCCCTAACCCTAACCCTAACCCGAAACCTAACCCTAGACCTCACCCTAACCCAAACCCTAGCCCTAACCCTTACCCTAGCCCTAACGCTAACCCTAGCTTAAGCCTAACCCTAGCCCTAACCCAAACCCTAACCCTAGCCCTAACCCTAAACCTAGCCCTAACCCTAACCCTAACCCTTACCCTAACGCTAACCCTAACCCTAACCTTAACCCTAGCCCAAACCCCAACCCTAGCCCTAACTCTAGCCCAGGCCCTAACCCTAACCCCAACCCTTGCCCTAACCCTAACCCTAACCCTAACCCTAACCCTAACCCTAGCCCTAACCCTAACCCTAGCCCTAACCCTAACCCTAGCCCTAACCCTAACCCTAGCTCTTACCCTAACCCTAAGCCTAGCCCTTGCTCTAACCCTAACCCTAACCCTAACCCTAACCCTAGCCCTAACCCTAACACTAACCCTAGCCTAGCACTCACCCTAGCCCTACCCCTAACCCTAACCCTAACCCTAACACTAGCCCTAACCCTAGCCCTAACCCTAACCCTTACACTAGCCCTAGCCCTAACCCTTACCTTAACCTTAACCCTAACCCCAACCCTACCCCTAGCCCTAACCCTAACCCTAGCTCTAACCTTAACCCTAACCCCAGCCCTAACCCTAACCCTAGCCCCTACCCTAACCCTAACCCTAGCCCTAACCCTAACCCTAACCCTGAACCTAACCCTAGCCCTAACCCTCACCCTAACCCTATCCCTAGCCCTAACCCTAACCCTAGCCTTACTCTATCCCTAACCCCAACCCTAACCCTAACCCTAGCACTAACCCTAACCCTAACCCTAACCCTAGCCCTAACCCTAGCACTAAGCCGTACCCTAACCCTAACCCTAGCCCTAACCCTAACCCTAGCCCTCACCCTAAGCCTAACCATAGCCCTAACCCTAACCCTAACCCTAACCCCAGCCCTAACCCTAACCCTTACCCTTACCCTAGCCCTAACCCCAACCCTAGCCCTAACTCTAGCCCTAGCCCTATCCCTAACCTAGCCCTAAACATACCCTAAACCTAACCCTAACCCTAGCCCTAACCCTAACCCTAACCCTAGCCCTAACCCTTACCCTAGCCCCAACCCTGACCCTAGCCCTAACCCTAACCCTAGCTCTAACCCTAACCCTAACCCCGACCCTAGGCCTAACACTAACCCTAACCCTAGCCCTAACCCTAACCCTAACCCTAACCCTAGCCCTAGCCCTCACCCTAACCCTAGACCTAACCCTAACCCTAACCCTAGCCCTGACCCTAAACCTAGCCCTAACCCTAACCCTAACCCTAACCCTAACCCTACACCTGGCCCTTACCCTAACCCTTACTCTAACCCTAGCCCTAACCCCAACCCTACCCCTAACTCTAACCCTAACACTAGCCATAAGCCTAACCCTAACCCTAACCCTACCCTTACCTTAACCCTAGCCCTAACCTTTACCCTAGCCCTAACCCTAACCCTAGCCCTAACCCAAACCCTAACCCCAACCCTAATCCTTACCCTTACCCTAGCCCGAACCCTAACCCTAGCCCTAACCCTAACCCTAGCCCCTACCTTAACCCTAGCCCTAACCCTAACCCTAACCCTAACCCTAGCCCTAACCCTAGCCCTAGCTTTAACCCAAACCCTTACCCTAACCCTAGCCCTAACCCTAACCCTAACCCTAGCCTAGCACTAACCCTAGCCCTACCCCTAACCCTAACCCTAACCCTGGCCCTAGCCCTAACCCTAACCCTAACCCTAGCCCTAAACCTAACCCTTACCCTAACCCTAGCCCTAACCACAACCCTATCACTAACCCTAACCCTAACCCTAACCGTAGCCCTAACCCTAACCCTAGCCCTAACCCTAACCCTAACCCTAGCCCTAACCCTAAACCTAACCGTAACCCTAACCCTAACCCTAACCCTAGCCCTAAACCTAACCCTTACCCTAACCCTAGCCCTAACCCGAACCCTATCCCTAACTCTAACCCTAACCCTAACCCTAACCCTAGCCCTAACCCTAGCCCTAAGCCTAACCTAACCCTAACCCTAACCCTAGCCCTTAAATGTAACCGTAGCCCTAACCCTAACTCTAACCCTAGCTCTAACCCTACCCCTAACCCTAACCCTAGCCCTAACCCTAACCCTAACCCTAGCGTAGCACTCACCCTAGCCCTACCCCTAACCCTAACCCTAACCCTAACACTAGCCCTAACCCTAACCCTAACCCTAGCCCTAACCCTAACCCTAACCCAAGCCCTAGCCCTAACCCTAACCCTAACCTTAACCCTAACCCTAACCCTAAGCCTAGCCCTAACCCTAACCCCAGCCCTAACCCTAACCCTAACCCTAGCCCTAACCCTAACCCTAGCCCTTACCCTAACCCTAAGCCCAGCCCTAACCCTAACCTTACCCCTAAACCTAACCCTAGCCCTAACCCTCACCCTAACCCTATCCCTAGCCCTAACCCTAACCCTAGCCCTAACTCTATCCCTAACCCCAACCCTAACCCTAACCCTAGCACTAACCCTAACCCTAACCCTAACTCTAGCCCTAACCCTAGCCCTAAGCCGTACCCTAACCCTTACCCTAGCCTTAACCCTAACCCTATCCCTCACCCTTAGCCTAACCATAGCCCTAACCCTAACCCTAACCCTAACCCCAGCCCTAACCCTAACCCTTACCCTTACCCTAGCCCTAACCCCAACCGTAGCCCTTACCCTAGCCCTACCCCTATCCCTAACCTAGCCCTAACCCTTACCCTAACCCTAACCATAACCCTAGCCCTAACCCTAACCCTAACCCTAACCCTAGCCCTAACCCTTACCCTAGCCCCAACCCTAACCCTAGCCCTAAACCTAACCCTAGCTCTAACCCTAACCCTAACCCCAACACTAGCCCTAACCCTAACCCTAACCCTAGCCCTAACCCTAACCCTAACCTTAACCCTAACCCTAGCCCTAGCCCTAACCCTTACCCTAGACCTAACCCTAACCCTAACCCTAGCCCTAACCCTAAACCTAGCCCTAACCCTAACCCTAACCCTAACCCTACACCTGGCCCTAACCCTAACCCTTACCCTAACCCTAGCCCTAACCCCAACCCTACCCCTAACTCTAACCCTAACCCTAGCCCTAACCCTAGCCATAAGCCTAACCCAAACCCTTACCCTACCCTAACCCTAACCCTAGCCCTAACCTTTACCCTAGCCCTAACCCTAACCCTAACCCTAACCCTAGCCCTAACCCTTACCCTAGCCCTAACCCTTAACCTAGCCCCAACCCTAACCCTAGCCCTAACCCTAACCCTAACCCTAGCCCCAACCCTAACCCTAACCCCAACCCTAGCCCTAACTCTAGCCCTAACCCTAACCCTAACCCTTGCCCTAACCCTAACCCTAACCCTAGCCCTAACCCCAACCCTAACCCTAACCCTAGCCCTAACCGTAACCCTAACCCTAACCCTAGCCCTAACCCTAGCCCTAACCCTAGCCCTAACCCTAACCCTAGCCCTAACTCTAGCCCTAACCCCAACCCTAACCCTAACCCTAGCACTAACCCTAACCCTAACCCTAGCCCTAACCCTAGCCCTAAGCCTAACCCTAACCCTAACCCTAGCCCTAACCCTAACCCATGCCCTAACTCTAAGCCTAACCCTAGGCCTAACCCTAACCCTAGCCCTAACCCTAGCCCTAACCCTAACCCTTACCCTTACTCTAGCCCTAACCCCAACCCTAGCGCTAACTCTAGCCCTAGCCCTAACCCTAACCTAACCCTAACCCTAACCCTAACCCTAACCCTTGCCCTAACCCTAACCCTAACCCTAACGCTAGCCCTAACCCTTACCCTAGCCAAAACCCTAACCCGAGCCCTAACCCTAACCCTAGCTCTAACCCTAACCCTAACCCTAACCCTACCCCTAACCCTAACCCTAACCCTAGCACTAACCCTAACCCTAACCCTAGCCTTAACCCTAACCCTAGCCCTAACCCTAACCCGAACCCTAGCCCTAACCCTAAACCTAGCCCAAACCCTAACCCTAACCCTAGCCTTAACCCTAACCCTAACCCTAACCCTAGGCCTAATCCCAACCCTAGCCCTAACTCTAGCCCTAGCCCTAATCCTAACTGTAACCCTAGCCCTAACCCTAACCCTAACCCTAACCCTAGCCCTAACCCTAACCCTAACCCTAACCCTAACCCTACCCCTAACCCTAACCCTAACCCTAGCCCTAACCCTAACCCTAGCCCTAACCCTAACCCTAGCCCTAACCCTTGCCTTAGCTCTAACCCTAACCTTAACCCTAACCCTAGCCCTAACCCTAACACTAACCCTAACCCTTACCCTAAACCCTAACCCTAGCCCTAACCCTAACCCTAACCCTAACCGTAGCCCTAACCCTAGCCCTAACCCTAACCCTAGCCCTAACCCTAACCCTAGCCCTAACCCTTGCCCTAGCTCTAACCCTAACCCTAACCCTAACCCTAACCCTAGCCCTAACCCTAACACTTACCCTAACCCTTACCCTAAACCCTAACCCTAACCCTAGCCCTAACCCTAACCCTAGCCCTAACCCTAACCTTAAACCTAGCCCTAGCCCTAACCCTTACCCTAACCCTAACCCTAGCCCTAACACTAACCCGTACCCTTACCCTAACCCTAACCCTACCCCTAGCCCTAACCCTAACCCTAGCCCTAACTCTAGCCCTAACCCCAACCCTAACCCTAACCCTAGCACTAACACTAACCCTAACCCTAACCCTAACCCTAGCCCTTACCCTAACCCTTACCTTAACCCTAGCCCTAACCCCAACCCTAGCCCTAACTCTAGCCCTAGCCCTAACCCTAACCCTAACCCTAGCCCTAACCCTTACCCTAACCCTAACCCTAACCCTAGCCCTAACCCTAACTCTTGCCCTAGACCTAACCCTAACCCTAGCCCTAACCCTTACCTTAACCCTAACCCTAACCCTAGCCCTAACACTAACCCTAACCCTAGCCCTAACCCTAACCCCAGCCCTAACCCTAACCTAGCTCTAACCCTAACCCTTACCCTAGCCCTAGCCCTAACCCTAACTCTAAACCTAACCCTCAGGTTAGATGATCGCGTCCAGCAACATGTACCTAATAAAATCCGGAATGGAATCTACCAACCAACGGGCATTTTTAGCAATACGTATGGGGCACAACAACGTAGCAGATTGTGTGGTCTCCCTAAAATCTACAAGCAAGGTGTGCCACTGAGACCTATTTTATCTATGATGGCTTCTGCTCAACATTCTTTGGCTCATTGGCTTGTCGAAATTTTGGAGCTTGTGCGTGAATTATACAGCACGCACTGTATTTCTGATTCTTTTCGGTTTGTTGAATGTGTTGGATCGAATGTAGATACATCCTTTATATGTACTTTCGATGTCTCCAGTCTTTTTACTAACATGTTAGATGAGAAAATACATATTTGTATCGACGCACTTTATGGTGGTCGCCTGACTTCTCCGCGCTTTTCCAAAGAGATATTTACTAACTCATTTTAATGTGCACCAAACAGTGCAGTTTAGCTTTGGTGACATTACATACTGTCAGGTTGACGGGATTTCAATAGGGATTCCGTTGGCCCCAATTTTAGATGATATTTTTGTCGGTTACTACGAATCCGTTTTGTTTAATTCTGCAACAATACCCACCACATATTTCAGATATGTTGACGACACCTTTGCTACGTTTTCATCGCAAAGTGAAGAGTTATCATTTTTTTAATAGGTTGAATTCCTTGCATGGTGCTCTTAAGTTCACTATAGAAAGTTAGAAGGACAATTCTCTTCCCTTCTTGGATGTTTTTGTTGAACGTTCAAGAGGGGGCTTTCTCACTACCATTTATAGGAAGCCTACTTTTACTGGCTTATATGTGAACTGGTCGTCCTTTGTACCCAAATCACGCAAGGTCGGCTTAATTAATACGCTGGTACATAGAGCTCTCATGATATGTTCACCTAATAGATTAGACTCCGGACTTAATAAGATCAGGGAAATATTTATCAATAATGGTTATCCTTTTATTGATTATTGCATTGACAAGAAGGTCGATGATTTCAACCTCCCTAAAAAGGTTGGGCCTGCGAAGTGCTCGGTTTATTTAAAATTACCGTGGATTGAGGACAAGAGTATTAAATTGTCAAAACAGATTGTTAGAAGTGTTTATAAGTGATTCTTCTCTGTTTCCTTGCGTTTGGTATACACTACGAGACCCGATTTTCCTTCTTTTCGCAAAGATAGTTCGCCTTACACCCAAATTAGTAATATTATTTATCAATTTAAATGCCAGTGCGATGCTGGTTATGGCGGGCGAACATCTTTGCATTTTCTAACTCGTATAAACCAGCACGTTCTATCTAAAATCAGACAGGGGAGGGTAGGATCCAGTAGTCTCCCTCTTTCCGTAGCCTTGGACTCTGCTATTAGCCAGTATTTGGTTGACAATCCATGCTGTGCTGATAAATATAAAATAGAGTGGTTCGAAGTGTTACACAGAGCAGACTCCAAAAAACATTTAAAGATTTTGGAGTCTGTCTCTATTGCGGTTCGAAAACCTTCTTTATGCCGGCAAAAGGAGACAACGAAAGCATTATTTCTTTTATGGGAACTTTAGCCCTTTTCTCCCTCGTTTTTTCCCCTCATTGTGCCAAGTTTCAGTCGTTTGTAAACGCAGTAATTTCAGATTAAATCTTTCTTTTAATCGTTTTTTTTTTCTGATTTTTAGCACATCCAAATCCCCCACAGTGCTCTTTAATTTCGCCAATAATATTGTTTTGTATGCTATCGATTTTTTACTGACGAGATGATAGCCGAAAGAGCTCTCGAGAAATTTCTGCACATATTATATATATATATATATATATATATATATATATATATATATATATATATATATATATATATATATATATAACTTGAATATTGGGAGTGGGACAATTTCATGCTAGCAAAACCATTTATTGACTGGAAAAGTGTCATTTTACGCACTTTTTGACATCTCTTCCTTGCAACAATGGCAAAAATGTGACACACACCTGGAGTCCATTCCACAGAATATTTAACTAATCGCTTATCACGCCAGACAATGGACAAAGGCGTCGCTTAAATACAAAACCTATTTTTACAATGTCTCCGATATATTATCATGAAAACTATGATAGAACTTAAAAGTACTTGCTTTCCTGTCAAGATTGGGATAGGTTAAAATTTGTGCTCATTAAAACGGTTGCGCTAATCTTTCCATATATATATATATATATATGTATGTGTGTGTGTGTGTGCGTCTGTGTGTGTTTATATATCATACCTTTTGGAAGCAATAAAAAGTGTTAAATACTTGAAGCTACCTTTATTAAACCTATCAATGAATATGATACCAATAATAACATTTTCAAATGTGCAACGTAATTCATTTAAATTGTGTTACTCAGCCCCCTTCCTCTGCACTGCTTCATTATTTTGCTGTTTAACCGATTTCACGCGCGCATTCTGATTCTTAAAATTTTCACTTTGTGTGTTTACGGGTTTTAGTCACCTTAAGATGATTCGATGAAGAATCGAACACGTTCATGATACATGTGGAGCATACATTATTTTTTTTTATCCTGACAGTTACACACACACACACACACACACACACACACACACACACACACACACACACACACACACACACACACATATTATGGCTAAATATAGATCAATAATAATAAATAAATAAAAATAATGGAAAAAAATAAGCGGGGGGAAAATTACATAGAAATCAAATTAAGTCCTAAGAGATTTTCTTTTTGTTTACAAAGAGAAAATCCCAAGGACTTAATAGAAATTGTTTCTAGAATTTTTACTTGAAAGGATGGGTGCGACTTAATCAAGATCGTAACCATTCAGCACTAAAATTCGTGGCACACGTATAGTTATTTATAAGGTGTTCGCAAATCGAGGAACCATATTACTCACAACATCCGATTGTGAAAAATTTGCATAACGAATCTTTTAATGTACATGTTTCTTTAATTGAAAATCCAATCTTTGCGATGTCCGCCCAACATAGTATGCGCTGCAACTACATCGCAGATTTGATTTTCGTTTAAAACAATTTTTCCTCGCTTATTTTTTTCATTTATTTATTTGTTCATTTTTTTCCTCCGCCATATTCATGATATTTTTTTAATCGTAATTTTCCCCAATTTAGCTCTGTTGAGCGAGGAACGAAACCTGATAAGCTAACCTTTATTTCCATTTTTTTATTTTTGTAATCATCATGTTAATTGGTCTATATATGTTTTGGTTTATATTTATTTATTAATTTAATTTTGTACTCTCAAAAGCATATATATATATATATATATATATATATATATATATATATATATATATATATATATATATATATATATATATATATACACGAAGCTCGCTAAAAACAAAAAAAAAGTTATAGTCCGCGACTTAGAATGATTACTTTATGGCAAATTAATGATTGAATATTGTTAAATTTGTGCTAATTTTTACATTTAATATTAATCTATAAATCGCAAAATTTTAGACTAGTCGTTTCCGAGAAATGTGGTATTGTGGTAACTAATCCTTATAAATATTTAACTGTGCATCTAAACGAACACTATAATATTTAGTTCTTTGCACCTTATCATAACAAAGGTTTATACAAAATTTCAGCAAGATCGTCTTAGTAGTTTTATGGTACTGTCGCTTCCCCGGGGAATAAACAATATCCACAGATAAGCACATGGAAACACCAACAAAAACGGGTCGAGATGTCGGTGGCTATTATTTTTGGTTATGCCGTGGACTATTTGTAAGAGCCAATCTTTCGTCTAAAGGCAACATTACGTGTTACACTAAATGTCCTAGAAACGGTCTCATGGTAAAGATGGGCCAGTCATTAAGGTCCGTAAAAAGAAAAGCATACCTGACATATTGGATGTGGGTGTGTGGCTCCTTTATTTTCCCAAGATGACCTCTTCACCCTGGTGGAATTCTAGTTGGAATCTTCCTTCGTCCTCCGGACCGCGTCGTTGTTTAATGGAGACATTTATGGCAAACACGAGAAAACACACAACACGACACACTCGTAATATTTATGAAACATAATTAACTATTTATTTTACATTATATATACACTACATATTACAAAAACAATTTACACTTTACATATCCTACAATTATTAAACTAACTATGCTTAACTAGTGTTGATGGGGAGGGGTGCTCGCCTCTCGTTTACGGAGAGACAGAAATATGCGTGCTTACCCCATGTTGTCCGGACGAAAAAGAGGTCGATCAAGGAAACGGAATTCTGGAGTTGCATTACTGTATATCCTTCCGCCTACAGCCAAATTACCACCCGGCCATGCTGCAGAGTGTAGCACTGAGATATAGTGTCACAGTTTCAGAGAAAAGTAAAACGGACAGGCAGGACAAACAGATTGACTAAACGAAATATAACATATTATTTTTATTTAAATGAGAATCACTATTGCCCTTAGAAAGCATCGGCGTGATGATCAAGCCTGGAGGTTTCTCATTTTATTTTTGGAATTACTGTGAGAAGTTTTACTTTGTAAACATACATAGCCACATAGCCACGTACAAACCCATGAGAAATATATATATATATATATATATATATATATATATATATATATATATATATATATATAAATATATATATATATATATACTGTTCATAACTATGTGCATATGTATATATATATTCAAAAGTGTGCATATGTAATACCTTTCTACTTCCTTAACTACTATAGAGAAAAGTTAATAGAAACTGCAGAGGTAATTTTTTTTAAAAATTTGACCCCAATTTTGACCCCTTAGCATTTATTGTTTTGGGCTAAAATCGAATTAGAATATTTGACCCATGTACAGGTAATATACATCTAAAATTTCAAGTGTTTAGACCCAAAATTGGCGGAGTAGATTGGAAGAGTATGCAAAGGTCAACTATTTCAACCATGACTTCTTGGCAGCGAAACTGATTAAAAAGCTTGCTGCATGTCTGAGTACCCTTTATGTAAAATTTCAAATGTTTAGACCCAAAATTGGCTTAATAGTTTGTTAGAGATCGCAAATGTAAAATCTTTTTAACTTTGACCCTTTGGCAGCCAAATTCTCGGCCAAAAACGATTGAAAAGCGTGCCCTATGTTTAAATATGCTTTATGTAAAATTTCAAATATTTAGACCAAAAATTGCTTGAATAATTAGGTAGAGACGTCAAAGGTCAATTTTTGTTAAAGCTTTGATCCCAATTTTGATCCTTTAACATTTATTGTTTTGAGCTCAAATAAAATTATAAAGTGTAATCTATGTTCAAAGAAACTATATCTAAAATTTTAAGTGTTTAGACTCCAAATTGGCGGAGAAGTTTGGTAGAGTTATCAAAGGTCAAATCGTTGAACTTTGACCCCTTAACAGCAAATTTCTAGCCGACAACCGATCAAAAATTTGTTTGCCAAATCTCAATACTCCTTATATTAGATTAGTCTGTAGACCGAAAACTGATAGAGTTATCGTGTAGGAAAATGTACACAGACAGACACACACACATACATTTTCACTTATATATATATATATATATATATATATATATATATATATATATATATTAAGTAAAGTGATTTTTAATTTAAAAATTAAAAAAAAATTTTTAAATTAAAAAATCAAATTTTAATTAAATTAAAAATCAGTTTCATAAATGACTACTTTTTCCTGATTTCAAAAAAAGAAAAACTAAAAGGTAAAAAAAGTTCCTGATTTCAAAAAAAGGAAAACTAAAAGGTAACTATCTCTATATATTTTTAAATCAAATTTATTATGTAAATTCAAATATATATATTTTTTCTACTCATTTCTATCTATAACCTATATTAATTTTCTTATAAATTTTAAATCCAAACCTTTTATTTCAATTTTTTCAGATTCATCTGCCTTACTTTTAATGCTAGGTTTATTTATGGTGTCTTTTAAATTCAATAAAAATCCTCCTAAATTTGCTGATGAGGAGACCGTGCTTACCAAAAAAACTATATATAATTGTTCTACATAAGTTCATGTATACCACAAATAAAAAGCACGGATTTCCGAAACGATCGTACAGATAATTGACTTTGTTGTTGTTCCTTCTTATGAAACTGATTTTTAATTTAATTAAAATTTGATTTTTAAATTAAAATTTTTTTTTTAAATTTTTAAATTAAAAATCACTTTACTTAATATTGAATTAGCTCTAGGACATTTAACTATCGAGCTTATTATATATCTAAATTACAACGAGCATTTCCTGTATTTTAATTAAACTAGTAATTTCACTGTTACATTAAAATACACTTAGCTCTTTAGACTATTATTCTAATCTCCTTTAAATTATATATATATATATATATATATATATATATATATATATATATATATATGTGTGTGTGTATGGATGTATGTGTATGTATGGATATATATATATATGTATGTATGTATATATATATATATGTATATATATATATGTATATATATATATACATATATATATATATATATATATATATATAAGGTAACTGTTAAAGTAAAGCTTACCATTTTTTTAAAAAAGTTAAAAATCTTTGAAGACGGAAGTGATACCATTAAAGACGAGCGACTTTTTGTCCTTCAGAATTTACTTTTCCACATAGTCACCAGCATTCTCAATACAGTATTTGTCAGTGATGAATGATGGCTGTGCACAGACCTCTGGAGGAGATTTTGCCATACATGGGTTGTTCAAAAATTAAAGTCTCATATTTTTTTTACTAAAAAAGTTGAAAAAAAAATTGGAGTCGTGCCATTAAAACAAGTGGCCTTTTGTGCATTAAAATATATTTTTCGACATAGCACTCAATGCACTTTTGCCAGGAATTTAATGACGTATTACCGCTTCTGACGCACGTCATATAAAATCAGTGGATTTGTGAATAATTAAATTTTCAATATATAAATTATTATTTCTGATGACCTAAAGAAAGACACACATCGTAAAATTTTTATAAGGTGAATAATTTCTTTCCGAATTAATTTAAGGCGGCATGGTAAGTTTGGTAAGTTTGGTAAATTTGCTAAGTCGGTTGGAACAACTTGAGTTTCAAGTTGCTTCTGAACACACGATATTCTTTAGATCCAGCCTCAGGCGACTCGCTGTTTGCAAACCTGAAAACAATACTCCAGGAAGAAAGATTTGATTTTAATGAAAAAATTATATCAGAATCTGGGACTTATTTTGAAGCCAGAGAAAAATGGTTCCAGAAAAAAGTTGTTGCATTGTTAGATGAAATCAGTGAATCACACCAGAAGAACTTATGTGGATGAATAAAATCGAATTTCGCCTAAAAGATGGTGTTTGATTAAATAGGCCCAGAACATATTGAGCGATGTGGCATGTAAACAGTAATGTTTGTCAACCTGTATGTCTATTTGTTTCTCACGCTTACTTAATATAAAGAAAAACTAAAGCGCCCACCAATCATAAATGACTTTTGCGAATCATTTATAGAAGGAAATAAATTTACTTTTACAATTTCAGTAAAAAAAAAAACCCGAACAAACCCGAGCACCACATCTGTTTGTGAAATACCCAATATCTACATTTGTAGTGTAAATAAGATAAAACATTTTATTTGCTCTCTTATTTTTTTTTATTTAATAAGTTTCATTATCAATAAATTTTATTCATTCTGTGATAGAAGCAATTATCTGCATCATATCAAAACGTTTACTGATTAAAAAAAGTAGTTTTTAATGGTTTTTGTCACAGTTCAATGTAAAAAGCAATTTTTACCAGCCGAGTTGCTATGCAAAGAAGAAAGATTCAAATAACTTTGTGTAGACGTCAATTTCCAGAAGTTTTTATTTGTTTTCAATATTTTGGTATCGGGGTGAGGGATTCACTGCTAACCCTAACCCTAACCCTGGAGGTCATTCTAGAATAAGGGTTAATAAGTGCTAGATCGATGGCGAAACAACAAATAGTGGAATTTGCTCATGGAATTTGGCTCAGTTTTAGGCAATGCGAGAAATTGTTGACAATTGTAGATAGATGAGTGTTTTTATCAAATGTTTTACGAGGGACATAGATTGAAGCACAGTCAATATGTTTATATAAATTTTTATACTATAGACAGTAAAAGGGGTGATTATGCATTAAAACCAGAATAAATGTTGCTGTAAATTGTTTAGGTCACATCTAACCAACGTTTAACAAAAACGACGACTTACTCATTACAGAATCCATAAATGATTTTTCCCATGCGTACATTTTTATCAATTTCATACTGTTGATTATTTCCGCCATTTTTTGAACCTGAGAAAAACAAAAATAAAGAAAGATTATTTTAAAATATCAAGTAAAACATGAGTTGTCCCCCTCTACGATCTCGATTACTGTAATAAAGATCACGAAATGTTGGATTTTCAGTAAAAACAAATTAATGTAAAATGCGCATTTGAAAAATTGTTAATTTTGTCAGTTTGAGCAACATTTTTACTTTCATAGAAGATGAACAAAAGTTTTCTTCATGCAAAATAATTGAATCAAAATTTTGATTTAACGAATAAAATAAGTAAATTTCATATGATTGCTAGGAATTGAATATTTTGCCATTTTAATAGAAATCACCCCAGCAATACATAAAGCTACTTAATGTAAGAAGCTTGAAAAACGAAGCAAGAAATAAAAAAATGTACTACTTCAAGGGTAAAACTAGTCTACGATAAGTGTTAGCTGGATTTCGACTCAGAAAACAGCAGTTTTTCCCCCTTTGTCAGAGACATTGCTCATGGAATGTGAGGATTAAAGGACAAAATAAGGAAAGCGAAAAGTAATGTATGTACTTTTAGTTTTAGATGTTTATAAAAATTAATATTTTTTATCACATCGGAGTATTTATATGACCAGTAGCATTTCGAATTAATAACCATGTGACAATCTGAATACACACCAGTGAAATTAAATTGATATATTCGTAAAAATTGCAATTTTTGTTTACTTGGAATAAAATGAAGGTGTTTCTGAAAAAAAAAAATGCGAACAATTTTCTGCTTTCCTAGTCATATGACTCAATAAATATTTCTTGAAATACTACTAATGATAATTTAAATATTTCTTGAGTAGTACCATTGCAATTTGTACCAACATGGTATAACGTATGATCATTTTAATATGGTGGACTCGATGCATTTAGATGGTCAAGATTATTTAGAAAAAGTTCATTTTCTATTCAGCACTTTCCACAATGGAGGTTAGAGTTTTGACGCTTCCTACAACCTCTATATTTGTTTCGTGCATATTAGGCACGGCCAAAAATGGAAGAAAACCAAGTTGTTGTTTTTTTCTAAAACAAATTAAAATCCATTATTCTTGAGCAACTTTTTTCCAGAAAGATAAAAGCCTGAATTTTATCATATGAAACGCAGAATAATACAACCTTTTTTCTACTATTTTTAATAGAATTTTAAATGCCCCCCCCCAAAAAAAAACACCATTCACCACCATTTTTGTCTCGATGGATAGCACATTTGATTATTTTTTAAAAAGGTTTTGTAACCAATTAATTTTTTTGTCAAGATAAGATTTAGGATGATGTGCTATAAAAATATGCAAAAAATATTATAACATAAGTACCTGAATTTCAAATACTTCCATATTTTATCTCACTCTATAGATTTCACGTGGCGAAATTAAAAAATCCAAAAGTTATTGTTAGTTTGGAAGAAATTACGGTAGCCTTTACATGTAAATTTCCATGTATTTTTTAACGTTCGTTTTGACGATGAGGTGAAGATTCACTTTATAAGGGTTTAATTTATTTTTCATAAGCGATATATATATATATATATATATATATATATATATATATATATATATATTTGTTGCCTAGCTAAGCGACGATGAGGCTGGCTAGAACCAGATGGGTGACCATTTTGGGAATACTAGGCGCCGTATGTGTTGGAGACAGCTTCTGCCTCATGGTCGTCTTGACCGTGTCTTGCCATCAGGACCAAGTGTTTTTGGATGAGAGAGTGTGGTGGATGCAATTTCCTGACACTTTAAACTAAGTCCAGTGCAAGTCACTGAAAAAAGTAAAGGAACAACTGTTTGCAAATGCGAACAACTGTTTGTAGGCCTTATGGTCTACCATAAGAAAGGCAATATCACGTAACACCAAATTGCCGAAACAAATTTTTGTATTTTAGCAAAATGCGCAATTATTTATCATTTTCGTTCTTTTTTTGGTGTCGATTCTTCAAAGCATTTCCTATATAATGATAGAAAATTATTCATTTACTTTTCAAAAATTTAAAAATAAGTTTTTTCGCAATTTTGCTAACCTGAAAGATAATAATTATTAACATATTCAACGAATTTCACAGTTGCAAACACAAAAGATGAAAAATGAAACACATTTTTAATTTGGATTTTCAACCTTAAATTTGATACGTGCGCAGTTGCTTTTTTCTTTGTTTGTTTTATTTACAATCCTCACCTTCCCTACAATACAATATATTTTGTTCAGTTTCGGTTGATTATTTTAAGCATATTTGTAACCACAAATAAAGAAGGGGTTTTGTAAGCAATATATATATATATATATATATATATATATATATATATATATATATATCGATTATGAAAATACAGTTCACCGTTATAAAATTTATTTGTCACTAAATAATTGGTGAAAATTTTGTAGTGACTGGATAATTACTTGATTTTAGGTAGATTTAAAAAATACTAATTCCCTCCTTCCGTTTTGGCCATGTCTAGTGTATACAAACGTCTGATTCTTGATGCCAATAACGCATTTTCAGTTTGGTTGTTTTTTAAATTGTTTTACAGCGTATCAATTGCTTGGAGGTCATTTTATGTTGAATTAAGTAAAAATTGTTAAAAATTTTATGCTTCAGTTTCTTTATATCGTTGAATATTTATTTACTATATCATCGGCATACATGGGGCCCTGAGAACTACTACTACTACTACTACTACTACTACTCTGAATTAAAATAGATTTTGGAGTAATGTCAATAGAAAACAGTAGAGTACAGCTGTACGGCCTTTCTCCAGTTCAGCAACAAGACATGAAAGATGGAATTTAAAACTATTTACAATAATCCAAGTAAAAAATATAATAATTATTTTTTAGTAGATGCCTACTATAGAAACAAAAAGAACTGTTATTCTCCTCCCCCTATTTTGCAGCACGCTATAGTAACATTCTAAACTGGTGATCGTCTAAATGTACTTTAAGTTACTATTAAGTCTGATTTGGAGCAGTCAGATTTTGAGTAGTTGATTGGGTTGTGAAGGCGGAAGACATTCTTTGATACACAAAAGAACACTTTCTTTAAGAGTGTTCGTAGTAATTTAGCTTAGTGCTATGTAATAAATAATTAGTGTTATGTAATAAATAATTAGTGCTATGTAATAAATAATTAGTGCTATGTAATAAATAATTAGTGCTGTATAATAAATAATTAGTGCTGTATAATAAATAATTAGTGCTATGTAATAAATAATAAGTGCTATGTAATAAATAATTAGTGTTATGTAATAAATAATTAGTGCTATGTAATAAATAATTAGTGTTATGTAATAAATAATTAGTGCTATGTAATAAATAATTAGTGCTATGTAATAAATAATTAGTGCTATGTAATAAATAATTAGTGCTGTATAATAAATAATTAGTGCTGTATAATAAATAATTAGTGCTGTATAATAAATAATTAGTGCTATGTAATAAATAATTAGTGCTGTATAATAAATAATTAGTGCTGTATAATAAATAATTAGTGCTATGTAATAAATAATAAGTGCTATGTAATAAATAATTAGTGTTATGTAATAAATAATTAGTGCTATGTAATAAATAATTAGTGTTATGTAATAAATAATTAGTGCTATGTAATAAATAATTAGTGCTATGTAATAAATAATTAGTGCTATGTAATAAATAATTAGTGCTGTATAATAAATAATTAGTGCTATGTAATAAATAATAAGTGCTATGTAATAAATAATTAGTGTTATGTAATAGATAATTAGTGCTATGTAATAAATAATTAGTGCTATGTAATAAATAATTAGTGCTATATAATAAATAATTAGTGCTATGTAATAAATAATTAGTGCTATGTAATAAATAATTAGTGCTATGTAATATATAATTAGTGCTATATAATAAATAATTAGTGCTATGGAATAAATAATTAGTGCTATGTAATAAATAATTAGTCTTATGTAATAAATAATTAGTGCTATGTAATAAATAATTAGTGTTATGTAATAAATAATTAGTGCTATGTAATAAATAATTAGTGCTATATAATAAATAATTAGTGCTATGTAATAAATAATTAGTGCTATGTAATAAATAATTAGTGCTATGTAATAAATAATTAGTGCTATATAATAAATAATTAGTGCTATATAATAAATAATTAGTGCTATGTAATAAATAATTAGTGCTACGTAATAAATAATTAGTGCTATGGAATAAATAATTAGTGCTATGGAATAAATAATTAACAAAAAGTAATTAAACACTTACCCTTTCATCAGTTAGGACAACCGTTTCCTTTCGAACGTTTGCAATGTATTTGGCTAAAAACTCCTAAAAAGAAACAATTTGTGCAACAAAAAAACGAATTATTTTTTGTTTAAGAAGATAATGATTATGCACCTTCAAATAGCAAGAATTCCAGTGCACGGTAGGGTCCTTAATTACTTGTCTCTCCATGAGGTCGGCTTTTAAATGCTAGGAAAATACAATTAAGGAGAAAAATAAAAAATACTTCACTCTAGGGAAATTTCTCTCTCACTGACAGAGGAGAAAAAAAGAACAGATTATACACTTTGTCCCTAGTCAGAAGGCTGAGGAAGCACGATAGGTTAATTGAGCAACATGGATGGTAAATGGCATCTTGTTTATGTGCTTTGCTGCTACTGCTGTTGCGGCTTACCCTACTACTACTACTACTACTACTACTACTACTACTACTACTACTACTACTACTACTACTACTACTACTACTACTAATAATAATAATAATAATAATAATAATTAAAGATCGACTATAAGAAAGTGTGCGACAGAATCATTCAAGCACGAATGCCTGAGAATGTACAAAATACCAGGCAAGATTAGCAAGTTGATTAACAATGCAATGAAAACATGGAAACTTGAATTGACAGCTGAAGAACAATACTAAGATAAAAATACAAAGAGGTATCTTTCAAGGATATCACCACTACTGTTTATCATAGCCATTATGCCCATTAATAATATACTGAGGAAGTGCCAAGTAGAATACAAGTTTACTAATACAGACGCAAGAATGAACGATCTAATGTATATGGACGACCTGAATCTTTTTGAAAGAAACAAAAAGCAACTAGACACGCTAAGAAATATAACCAGAATCTTCAGCCAGTATATCCGAATGGAATTCGGTATGGAAAAGTGCACGCTGCTAATTATAAGAGGATGAAAACTGAGGGTAACGGAAAGTAAGGACTCAATCAGGTGAAAATTAGAATATTACGCGAGCATGAGACCTACATATATTTGGGAGTTCTGGAAGCAGACGCCATCACAGCAATAGAAATCAAAGAGAAAATTGATAAAGAATACTTTATAAGAACGAGAAAACTCTTAGAAACTAAACTATATTGAGAAACCTAACAAAAAGCATAAACACATGGGTAGTATTGCTAGTAAGATACACTGGACCGTTTATAGGTTGAGCTAACGAAGAACTGAGACATTCTGACCAGAACTAGAAAACATATGACCATGCACAATGCACTACACCCAAAGGATGATACTGATCGACTCTACGTAAAAAGGAAAGACGGTTGATTAGGACTGGTTTGTATAGAAGATTGTGTGAATGTAGCAAAAGACAACGAAAAAAATATACAAGACAGGGAGCAGAGAGACAAGGGATAAGCCGAGAAAAAATTGTGAGAAAAATCATTGCATGGACGATTCATGAGGATGACAAAAGGTGAGATCAACAGAAACACTTGAATATGACTACAAAAAGGGCAACTTAACAGAGAAACTGAATTCCTAATAAAAGACGCACAAGATCAGGCTATTAGAGCAAACCACATAAAAGCAACGGTCGATAAGACATAAATAAACAGCAAATGCAGACTCCGTGGACAAAAAGACAAAGCGATAAACCACATAATAAATTAATGCAGTAAACTACCGCCTCCCCCAAATGTGAGACTAGGCATGGGGAAAGCATCTTTATTTTTTTATGTAATTAATGTTTTCTCAAATCAAAATTGTGTAGGTTTTTCTTTTTCTTTGACATGTATTTTTTTCGCAGAGTGGTGGAGTGAATCTTTGCCTTGTGGGGTTTATTGAAATAATAATTAATCTAAAAGTAAGAACATGTTGTTAATTAATTAATAATGATCATAATAATGATAATAAAATTGGGGAAAAAGAGAAAGAAATAAGATTTAAGCAATGTAAAAAAAGACACACTACTGGGGTTGAATAAGGGGTCAACTAGTTCTTAAGTTTTAGAAGAGTCAAAGGTTCAGTATATTCAGAGTATTTATTTTAATTTTCGAAATAGTCGTGGATTTTTTTTTTTTCGTTTTTTTCGTGGGATTTTTCTCCGGATGCGTAATTCGGCGGGAGACATAGAAAAATGCTCTCGTAATGTTATAAGAAAAATCTTTTACCTCGTAGGAGTCATATGCTTATGGAAACGCGTTATAGCGTGACGAGAGATATCGTGATCTCTGCATGATCCTAAGATGCGAGATGGGTCACAGGGAGGTTGACCTTCGAGGGCGCAAGGATTCGGGCCACATGGTATTAATTGTGGATGCTATTTTATTTATTAGATGTTATGATTTATTGGATAATGTTATGACAGTTCCTTTGCCAGTGGGGTGAGCTTAGGATTCCCTTAGTAGAAAGTGGGTAGTAGAAAATGTATATCTTCGCCATACATTTTAAATAATAATGGAGGAAGGAATGTTATAGAATGGATAGAGAGAGAGAGAGAGAGAGAGAGATAGAGAGAGAGACGGAGGGAGGGAGGGAGGGAGGTGTGTAAATTATATTGTAGACACGTTGACGGGTAGTGAGGGTCAGCTGATCGGATGTGCGTTTGAGTAACGTGATCAGGTTAGCTGGGTCGTGGAGATTTGGTTTGGACTTAGAAGGCGACGGACGGCTTAACAGTCGTCTCCTCCCCTTCACTGGGGGGGGGGGACACTGACGTGTGTAGAAATGAGACCAAGAGTAAACCACGCAAGCCAGAGATTCACTTTCCATCCTTCTGCGAGACATCTGGAAAAGTGATTAAAAACTATAAAACTTGTCTTGGAATGAAATTCCTTGTCTTGGAATGAAATGAATCTTCGTCCAAAACAGGTATCCGTCTCCCCTCCAAGACACGAGATGATTCCAGATAGATCAACATCGACGACGCAGAAGGTATGTCCAAAAATACACACACACGCACACAACGGCATATGAACATGCCATTTAATAGAAAGAACAACTAGACGATCACACGACGTTCGCCTTGATTAGATACAACAACAAATATATAATTCATCGTCTCTAATAAGACGAATACATAACAAGACGGCGAATAGTGAACATAGGTATTGTATAATTGCAGTAACTGATATGTCTGAGCAAGGGAAGGCAAAAGGAAACCGTGAATATTCGTCGACAACAGTTAATATATATTAGTTCCTTGTTTTGCTTGATAACGGTCCTTTAAATTCAAGATTGAGCCTTTCAAAAGGTTGTGTTGCTTTTATTAAAACGCTAGTTTTGGGTTTATAAAACCGAGGCTTTATTTCAACGCACCTTCGGCAGGAATTTGTAATTCTTTTTAACTTCTCCGATGAGAAAGGCAAGTTTCTACACCTCACAGCATGAACCATTCGAGAAATGCCTAGTTGAAAGAGATTGTCATGTAGTATTCGGAGTTCGTCCCCGCTTGATGCTGCACAGCATACCTTTGACAGTGTATCAGCTGTTAAGTTCTCCTTGCCGGGTCGGTAGGTGGCGTCAAAGGAGAAACAAGATTCTCCACTTCGCTATTTTCTCATTCTTTATTTACTTATTGCTTGTAGTCTTAGAGTTGAACATAAAATCAACTTATTTTTTGTCAGTAATAAGTTTAAAGTGACGTCCGATCAGGTAGTGCCGCCGTTTTCTTAATGCCTCGACTATAGCGTAGGCTTCCTTTTCAATTGCGGGGTGTCCTCTTTCAGTCCGTAAGAGGGTCCCTGGAAAAAGGCTACAGGACGATCAGCTTGTCTCAAAGAATCAGCAATAGCACAGTCTGACGCACCCATTTCAACAATCAGAGGAATATTTTGATCTATTGTTGTAATTGTTGATTTCGCAATATCCTTTTTCTGTCCCTCGAATGCCTCAACAGCTTGACGGGACAGAGGAAACGTCTCTACTTGTGTTAATGAATGTATCTTTTCTGAGAACGATGCAATCCATTGAAAGTAGTGAGCAAACATGTCCATAGCACGTCGAAGGGAAGGCCGATTATGAGGGACAGGTATCTAGAGTAAAGGTTTCAATCGATCTGCGTCCGGTGCCATAAAACCTTTGCTTATGGTATACCCCAGTAGTTTATTTTGTCAAGTCCAAACGAACATTTGTCTTCGTTTAGGTATAAGGTTGTATTGTCGACGGCGGACACGAACTGTCTGAGATTTTCGTCGTGTTCCTTTTTATTATGGCCACATACTATGACGTTGTTAATGTACGCAAATGTGGATTCCAGTTTTTCATCCGTTATGATTTGGTTAACTATCCTTTGGAAGCTGGATACTCCATTCGTAACGCCAAAAGGAATCCTGCGAAATTGATATAGTCAACCGTTCGCCTCGAAAGCTGTGTATAGCTTGTCTCTAGATCTAATGGCGATCTGAGAGTACGCGCTTTTCAAGTCCAGAGTGCTAAACACACGATATTTGGCTATTTCGCCTATCATTTCATCTATCCTGGGTAGTTGGAAGGCGTCCAAAAGAGTAAATCTATTTATAGTTTGGGAGTAATCTATAACAATTGTCTTTTTATGGTTTTTAGAAGTTGTTATAACTAGCTGAGCCCTTCAGGGTGATTTGCTGGGCTCAATTATACCCTCCTGGAGTATTCATTTTTTTAATCTCAGAGTCAATGAATTACTGCCTTCAGTAGTTGTTGTCTCACCACGTTTTTGCCAAGTAAGCCTCTAGCCGGCTTTGGGTAGGATTGAAACCGCTTTCTTCAGACAACTTTCACCTGGAACCGTAAAGATTCAACGTCTCTATCATCTATCGTGGCGCAGTTGATAGAGACGTTAAATTTCTACGGTTCCAGGTGAAAGTTGTCTGAAGAAAGTGGTTTCAATCCTACCCAAAGCCGGCCAGAGGCTTACTTGGCCAAAACGTGGTGAAAAAAACTGATAAAAGATGAGGATAATAGTCCGCAATAAATAAAATTAATAAATAATACTCATTTCGATGAATTCAAATTAAAATAATATAGGGTTCTAGAAGTTCTAGGGTTTTGCATACTTTTGAAAAATGACCAAGTTTTCCACATTTATAACAGCGGGTATCTTTGGCATGGCATGAAACTCGTAAAGCGTAAAGGGTGTCTGATTGTAAATAAGAACTAGACTGCTGTATAGCACATTCAAAGGTATAGGCTTACTCATAAGCTGTTCTAAGTGTAAGGGACTTATTCTCCAGAAGACGTTGTCGTACCTGAGAATGAACGCGTCCAAAATGTGTGGCTCTTAGGCCTCTAATGCCGTCATTGGACAGAAGTTGCAATCTTGAAAACAAAAATCACAAAATCCTATGGGATGTGGGCGTACAAACAGATAAACCCAGCCAAGCAAGAAAAGCGGACGTCATAATAGTTAACAAGAAGAAAAAGTCTTGCCAGATCGTATATTTCGCCGTTTCAGCAGATCACAGGAGATCAATGAGACGGAGAAGGGAAGCTTGTTGTCACCTAGATTCCAGCGAGGACAAATGGCGACTGCCAGCGAGAAAATGGTAATCGGCTGTAGTGATAACGTATATTCATTTACAGAAGTTTTCGAAAGAGTACTGGAAAACTGGAAAGACGTTAGTCACTCAGACTCCAGGTAACATCACAGGTTGTTCAGAGAGAGAGAGAGAGAGAGAGAGAGAGAGAGAGAGAGAGAGAGAGAGAGAGAGAGGTTTAATGGTCTGTGTGAAAACTTCAAGTAAATAATAATAATAATAATAATAATAATAATAATAATATAAGAAGAAGAAAAAGAAGAAGAAGAAGAAGAAGAAGAGCCACATCTTTAATAGTCGCGAACTACTTTGCAAATAACCGAAAGGGGACTGTAAAGCAACAGACGGATAAATGACCTGCTATATATATCGATAAAAAATAAGCCCACATACCCTTAAAACACAATAAAGAACATCAGAATGACATGGATTGACTACAAAAGGCATATAGTACAATCCGTTAAGCAAAAATAATTGAATGCTAACGATGTACAAGATATCTAACAAAGCTATTAACTTTATCGAGAAAGTAATGGGAACATGCGGACTGAAACGGACAAGCAGACGCCAACATACGACAGAGATAAGAATGACAACAGACTTTATCTCCACTCTTTTTTCTTATCAGAGCTATGATATCACTTAACATATTCAAGAGGTACAATGCTGGATAAGAATTTCAAAACAGAAAATAAAATATTAATCACTTCGTGTATATAGATAGTTTTAAACTATTAAAAATAAAACAGAACAAATAAGAGCTAAAATCACTGATAAGGCCGACTAGAATCTTTAACCAAGACGAGATGAGAAATTATGATTTAACTGAGATGAATATATATATATATGTATATATATATGTGTGTGTGTGTGTGCGTGTGTGATGTGTGTGATGTGTGTTTGTGCGTATTATCTGTGTGTGTGTATGGCATAATCGCGTTGACACACCGGTTCTCGGCAGATCACTGAAGTTAAGCAACGTTGAGTCTGATTAGTACCAGATGGGTGACCATTGGGGAATTTTAGGCGCTCTATGTGCTCTCTGCTTATCTCGGCATTTGTTTCCAGTCGTCTTGTACATACACTTCACTTGCCATTGGTATTTAACAATGTCGACTCAGGAGAGGTGTGGTTGGAGATTGCGCACCTTCTGCCACAAAAATTTCACGCGCAGGGACCCATTCGTGGGTATCCATAGTTTATCAAAGACTGAAGAAGTCTGTTGCCTGAATGTGTGTATAAAAATGTGACCCGGTTGGCCACTCATGGAGCTCTGGTTAAATTGTTCGCAAAGTGAATTAAGTATAAAAATTAGAAGACAAAAATACAAAATTAGTCTCTCTGTACTCACTATATTTAACCCTTTTCTCCCTCTTCCACTCTCAAATTAGAGGTTAAATACAATTACTAGTTGTGCTGATATCCATTTTGTTTATAATAGATACTCTTTTTATTATTTGCTGCCTTTATTACGTTCAACTGTAAAGAAACACAAAGAAGAAAAGAGAGAGAAAGAGAGATAGACTAAGAGAGAGGGCACATATACTGTATAAAATAGGCGTTAGGCAGAATAGAGTCGAAGAGAGTGAGAGGGATGAATAGAAATAAAACAAAAAATGGATGATCTTAAAAATGAATTGCGGCTAATTACAACGATTAAAATGGAAGTTTTTCTAATATAAATCTTTTCCAGAAGTGAGGAATAACATGTAGAGTGTATTTTGTGTAATAAAAATTTATAAGAAAAATACGTAGGGA
Source organism: Euprymna scolopes (assembly GCF_053919585.1). Classification (NCBI taxonomy): domain Eukaryota; kingdom Metazoa; phylum Mollusca; class Cephalopoda; order Sepiida; family Sepiolidae; genus Euprymna; species Euprymna scolopes. The sequence goes on from NC_136484.1 coordinate 76,674,837, forward strand.
AATAAACGTTGAATAACCCAAATTTAGTATAATAATAGATAGACGATCGATAAACGGCGACACTGAACCGAGAAAAATAGAGAAAATATAAATACGAGTGCTGGTGCCACACTATAAATTAAGGAATGGTGAGGATAATACACAGGATCATTTATTAGAACAATTATAATGAAACTTTTATTCTTCTAACCCAACATATCTCTTCTTTAATAACGACTTTCTAAATATGTGGAAGAGTTTATCTATCTTGGTAGTAAAGTTACAAAACTAAATTCCACATGCGAATCAGTAACACGTGGGCTGGACAAGATAAAAGTAAACAAGAAATCTCTCTACCTCCAAAAAGTTGACTTCTTTGTCGAAACCGTTCTTTTATATGGAAGTAGAATCCGGAGTTTTACCAAAAGAAGAAACTGAGGGTTTGTACATCATATTGCTAAGAGCTGATCTTCGAATCTCGCTGCAGACAGCACTACACGAGAAAGCAAATCTATGAATATCTTTCTTAGATCTCGGCTTTGATCAGAGAGAGAAGAACCAGATTTGCTTGGCACTATTGAATGGCTAGGGGTGAAATCATCAGGGATATTCTTGTGGATCCCAAAACAGAGGTTGTGTCTCAGTGAGGATACTGCGCAGAATCTACATCTAGCAACTAGCATAAGACTCACAACGCACTGATAAAAGTCTACCAGGTGCAATGGAGGATAGAGAGAGAGAGAGAGAGATGGAGTAAGAGAGTCAAGAAGATGTTACAAACTAGATGATTGGATGGTGATTAATATACAATTGTTCAGATATATTGAAAAGTATTATAACGGAATCGTTTGTTACGTGCACTGTGATCATATGAAAAAAAATAGCAGAGGGCGCACACACATATTTTTAGAGAGAGAGAGAGAGAGAGAGAGAGAGAGAGAGAGAGAGAGAGAGAGAGAGAGAGAGAGAGATACATACATACATACATACATACATACATACATACATACAGAAAGACAGACAGAGAGACAGAGACAAATAAGAGACAATAACCAGATTTGCTGGACATTGCTGAAGCGATATTCTTTTGTGGATTCCAAATCAGTGATATAGCTCAGCGGGAAGATCACACAGAACCAATATCAATCAATATATCAAGCAAGAAGACATATTAAGACTTGCAGGTATGATGAAGGATTGAGACAAATGGATATATTTTATATTTTAACATAAGTTGTTATCCAAATTGAGGTACGAGGAGCGTTCCAAAAGTAATGCCCCCTAGTTTTTACGCCCGAATCGATAAGAGGGGACTGCAAATTGCATTGTTATAATTGACTGAACTTACGCAGTCATGTCCTGAAAGTTTAATTTCTCTATTGTAAATATTGACGGTGTGAGACTCTAAGAAACCAACCCTGTCATCTACGTGCTTCAAAAATGAAGATGCATTATTGAATTCCTGACAAAAATGCATTAAGAATATAGATGAATAAATTATAGGAAACAAAAGATCGCTCGTTTTAATGGTATCACCCCCGTCTTCGTAGCTCTTACACTTTTTAGTTAACAAATAGGAGGCTTTACTTTTGAAACGACCTTCGTATTTGGTGTGATCAAAATATATAGAAAATAGCATTGTGGAAACAAACGTTGATTAACTCACATTTATTATAATAATCGAATATTCAAGTTGTAAAAATTGTTTTACTTACCTGCAGTTTGTAACTGAGGTAAAAAATGGCAGCCGCCAAAAGCCCCCAGCTCCTGATGAGGTAGATTGAATATCCAAGTCCAAGGAAAAGGTAGAAAGGAATTGAAAATAAATATGGTGATATCAAGCACATAAGGTACAATCGGAGGGCATCATTTACGAAGATGTTTACCAGCTGGAAATAGAAATGAAAGGATCATAAATGTACTAGTTGATTCACCCAGCGTTCCATGGCTATCAAATATGTTTAACATTATAACCTGACATCAAATCCTTGTATATTTTTATGCTTTTGTTTTTCTCTTTTCATTCCTCATGTACAAGTCTGAAGTAATTCGTAATTATATTCTTAGTATCGTCCGTTATGAGAATATAACCCTAACCCGTAGAAGACTGTCATTTTGAACTGATTATCACTTATCACTTTTATCCGTTGCGCCACGGTTTCTCGCTCAAAGTGAAGACTGAAATGACAAGATAATTCTTTGTAACCAAATGAAGAAACCTAATTAAATAACTATTGTATTTAAGCTTTTATACTTTTGTAATAATGGTTCGTTCCCTTCAACTTATAATTTCTGCTTTGAAGGCTTTTGATAAACTATTTCAGAAACTTTGAATTATTTGAATTATTTGAATCATTCGGACGTCTGATCTCATTTTGAATGTTATTTTCACAACGTTTCGTCACAACGACAAGTGGGTCTTTTCGAACTCAGGAATCTGTCCAGAATTTTGAACGGAATCCACATAAATAACTTGCTTTTTTTCCATCACCCATGACCATGTAGGCGTCTTAAATAACTTGTAATTGTATTCTTAGTGTCGCTGGAATTGAAAATTGAAGCTTAAACCTATGGAAGACTGTTGCTTACTCCTGATTATTACTTATTACTTTTATTAATTGGAGCATAGGTTATTGCAGAAAGACAAGATTGGAATGTCAAGAAAACTCTTATTACCAAATTATTTAGTAGAAACATGATTAAATAAATAACATGATTAAATAAATACAATGTCATTGGTAATAGTAAGATATTCTGGACTCTTCATAGGACGAACAAAAGAAGAACTCGGGTATTTTTTATTTCCGACCCACAAAAGACTGCCACTTAAAACTGATTAAAACCTGTAACATTGTAAGATTGAGAACAGTAGTCCGAATATTCTGAATTGCACAAATTATCAACCCTTATCTAAAAAAATGCGTCGTTTCTTTTGTTATACCATAAAATGTAATAAATGAAATGGGACGAGTTCAAATGGATCAAAGACAGTTTTGAGCGTTCAACTCACCTCACCAATTTGTTTGTTGTTAATGTTTTGGAGACGTAGAATTTTATCGTACACCAACCCGAGACAAGCGTTCCTTACTCTGGTTCCTTGGAAAAGAAAACAATGAGGAAATTACGACCAAATAAAAGATAAAACATGATATGCATAAATACTTGTAGAGATGATCGACATTGACCCGGGAAAAACCATTCATAATCAGTAGCAAAGCAGATGTGCAAAGGAAGACTTATACTGCGTATAACTGTTTGATACTTATTTAAACATTAATGTTAGGGTCTGAAATTGTTAGATGAGCATTGATTATTCGTGCATTGATCATTCTTTTGCGAACTGTTATCTTCATCTTCATAGTTGTCTTTGTTTCACTAACTAATCCTCTGGCCTTGGTAAGATTGAAACCGCTATCTTAAGACAATGCTCGCCTGGAACAGTAAAGACTCAACGCCTCTATCCACTACGCCACGACCTCGAATGTGAAATAACAACAACTATGCAGATGAGGACAGCAGTCTGCAAAAAGAATAAATACACAAATTATGAAGTCCATATTAAAGGATTAAATAAATAAATAAAAATAATATATGATTGATTATTCGTATTATTAGGATTCTTCGGATTACTGTCCTTATCAGAAAAGTTCCCGAGTTCGACAAGATACATCTGTAGAAAGTTAGAGAGTACATCGACCGAAACGTGAAAATAGCACACAGGATAAGAACAATAGATCGAAGAATCCAAAACACGAATTATCTTTAGTGTTTTAAACTGCAAGAGAAAGAGTGAGTGAGTGAGAGGGAGAGAGAGAGAGAGAGAGAGAGAGAGAGAGAGAGAGAGGAAGAGAGACATGGAGTTATGCTAAAAGCGCATATATATATATATATATATATATATATATATATATATATATATATATATATATATATATATATATATATATATACAAGTTAGAAAAGCATTTCATCCAAGGCATGAAAATTGTTAAACAAAAAGTTTTTACTATAGCCTTTAAAAAGGAAGGTACAAGATTCAATTTGAAATTTATTTATCTTCAAAGTGCACGTTTATAAATTTTACAAAGTAAGGTACAAAAATTTAATTTAATTTGAATCAAAAAATTACCTTGGATTTATTTTATGTAATGTACATTCTGTTGCACTTAAAAAAAAATCATTAAAACTTTTATATCTATATCATTAATTGCTAGATGAAAGATATTGTTTTTAAATTGCAACAAACTTCTTTCAGAATAGAAAATCTTTAAAATTTAATGAACATATTTCATATAAGTTTCATAAACAAATATTCAGTACGTAACGAGAAAAATAGAGATGAAAATTTCAAAAGGAGTGTATAAGTAGTTACGGTCAATAGTAGCTCTCGCCAGCGAAAGTCTTTGTTATTGTTATTCTAGTTTTATTATTATTATTTAAAACATTTTGTGTCCTGCTCTTTCGCGCGAGGACTAATATATATATATATATATATATATATATATATATATATATATATATATATATATATATATATATGTGTGTGTGTGTGTGTGTGTGTATGTGTGCGTGTGTGTATGTGTGTGTGTGTGTGTGTGTGCGTGTATAAGTCTGGGTAGGTTATCCATTAAATGCGTTGAGTGAAATTTGAAAATCAAATAAGAGACGTGTTACATTTAACACTTTAAAGCCAAATAACGCGAATTTTTTTTAACCTTTATAAAATAAACGAATGTTTATTTTTAAAGAGAGAGATATATTCGGAGATATACACCCCTTTTTTCAATCTGTATGTATATATTTTTCCTCTAATTCTTCGTCATGATGTAGAATGGAAGAATTTTAAGTTAAGTCCACCTGATGTTAGCTGTGGTATTTCTGTAGCCGGATAATCACGCGTGGTCGCGCGTGATTTGAAAGTCTGGGTAGGTTATCCATTAAAGGCGTTGAGTGAAATTTGAAGATTAAATAAGAGACGTGTTACATTAGGAGGACTTAACTTAAAATGGGAACGGCTGATGCTTTGAATTTATAATCGAGATAGCGTTTAATGTGAAATCTATTCGGATTCCTATCATGTTATCTATAAATTCACAGATCTTAATTTTTTTTATTATATATAAGTATTCACGTATAAATTATTTATTTGAGTAATTAAATTTCTTATTTTACTTTTATTGATTTGTTTATTAATATCCCTTTTAAAATTATTATTAAAAACATCGTTGTCATGTCATAACGTAATTATATTCCTATTTACTTGTCTCCCCACGAGGGCAGAATTAGATACAAGATCGGTTTTTAAACTCGATCAAAACTTCAACATAAAATTTTAACAATCATTAACTATGAACAACCACGCATCTCCAGATCCCATTTGTGTCAGAAGGAACCTTCTTAAACAACATAGACTTAACTTCATCCGTAAGAACAGTAAATTACCATCATTCTACAACCTCATAAAGCTACATCCACATACAAATCGGACCGATCATTTCCAGTGTAAACGGACCACTATATATATATATATATATATATATATATATATATATATATATATATATATACTAGCAAAAGTACCCGTCAAAAACAGCCTACAGATCATGGACTCTGATTTATGAAAGTATGATAGGTTATGAAAAGGAAGGGTTGTAAAGAGATAGCTTCGAATTCGGGGGTATCAAAACCAAAGCAAAATATGATGAAAGTAAAAATAAAATAGATAAACCCCATAATTTATTATACCACACCTGTTCACACTGAAACGTTTATTACAATATTCTGTGGATCTATATTAAAAAAACATTGTTAAACTTTGTGACATATTTCCATTCTATGGAGCTCAGGCGCGAACGAACACCCGATAATTTTATTATACAATATTTTTTCAAACTCAAACATAATTATTAAAGTATACTTATGCAGATAAATATGAAAAGTCTTTATTAAAGTTTGTGCCTATTTCCATTCTATGGAGGCCAGGCGCGAACGAAGATCCCACAATTTTATTATACCATCCCTATTTAAACACACTTATCAAAGTATTCTTATGTACATCTATATCAAAAACACTTGTAAATGTTTATTTTTTTAATTTTTTAATTTTTAGTTTTTTTTTTTTAATTTTTAAATTTTTTATTTCTATACTTTGTTTTTTTCTTTTTTTTGACCAGGTGCGTACGCAGACCCACAATTTTAATGAACCACCGTTCTGCAGGATCAAACGTACCCATTCCTGTGTCTCGATACATCTTCTATCGTTATATGTAATCAGTTTTTTAAAATAGTCAACCATATAGGAGCCTATTCGTGACCACACACACACACACACAGAGCTTTATATATATATATATATATATATATATATATATATATATATATATATATATATATATGATGAGAAATATGGAAATAGTATTCCGACAAAATAGAGAAATAAAAAGGAACAAACCGTATTATGTGTTCATCAACGTTTCGTCTTATATATATATATATATATATATATATATATATATATAGAGAGAGAGAGAGAGAGAGAGAGAAAGAAATGAGAAGGAACAAACCGTATTATGTGTTCATCAACGTTTCGTCTTTATTTCGAGACTTCCTCTGGGTGAATGGGATTAAGAAACAAAAATACCAGGGTATTTTTAGTTTCTTAACCCCATTATATATATATATATATATATATATATATTCAAAATCCCCTGGCTCCTCACCCATTTACTTAACCCATACTATTCATATTCCTTGCACAGCTCTGACCAGGTACGAGATAAATTATACAAACTACGGCCCCAGTAATTACGACCGACCGTGATTCCCAAAGGGGTAGAAGAAGTTCTTCAGGGGACAGAAGAAATCATACGGCCTGCAAGCTGATTGATCAATGTGTGACCAAATCTCCTAGCAGAGACATTGATTTGTGCGAGGAAATATGTTTTTTAAAAAAAATTTTTTTATGACTGCTATAGTTTTTGATCTTAATAAGTAATAGCCGAATAATAAAAAAAATATCTCCAATAGTTTTGAAGTCTATAGCTGGTTATCTAACAGACAGACAAACAAAATATTTCTTAAAAATACAGATTAGAAGAGATTGATTAAAATGTGTACTTTGGTAAAATAATGTACTTAATTTGTCAAAAAAAAAAACAAAAAAAAAAACAAACAAACAAAAAAATAGAAACAAACTGATCTTCGTTTTCATAATTTGCAGTTTGCTAAAGTTAATAAAGATTTTTAACTCGACGCAACTCTTCAATCAGAAATTTTCTTTTATTTATTTTCCTTTTTTCTCTATAACTCGAGTTCAGTTGCTCGTAATCGCTTTGTACGGATTTTAACTCAGGGAAACTTTGACGCTTTGCTTTGGTAATAAGGGTAACCTCATTTCAAAACAATAAGAAGTCAGTATTTATCATTAACAGTGGTTGAATAAACTATAAAAGTTGTTATTGTCTCTTGTTTTATTATTGAAGGTTAAAAGGGACATCTTCGCTATGGTAAGAGTGAAACCAAGTACACATTAAGTTTTTATGTGCTTGTATGAAAAACAACCCCTTCTAACGCACACACACACATACACACACACACATACATACATATATATGCATTGGTGGAAGAGAACACTCACAGAGTGCTCGATTAAGAAAAAAATAAGTCTGTAATATTTATTTCTGCATGTGTTAAGAAGTTCTGATCTTCTGTAACACACATGCATACACATACATATGAATAATGCCATACATACACACATATATAAATAATGCCATTAAATAAACGATTAATTAGGCCATGGAAAACTAAAACTGAAAAATGAGATTCATACATATTTTTTTGCTTTGTGTGATTTTCTTTGTTACAGGCCCCAAAACTATATTAACTATTTATTTAATACTAGCAGGCCTATCCGGCGTTGTTCAGGACCGTATAAAACAATGAGAAAAATGAAGTTTGACATATCTGTTATTCTTAGGAGAGAGGATTTTTTATGCCTATATATCATTTGCTATCTCGAGCAAAAGAATATTTTACCTAACCTAGGACGTGAATTACACAAATTATGTATGAAATAATTTTAACTTCCCTAGGACATGTAATTAACAGCACGAATATTAAATAATTTTACAATTTCTAGGACGGATAATGTACAACACATACATTAAATAATTTGCTTACCCTCTGACGGGTAATGTAAATATATATCTGAAACAATTTAACATACTTTCGACAGGTATTGTACAGCATATATGAACTAATTTCTCTTCCCACCAAGACCATCATAATTTTAAGAAAAATGAATTCATTGTTAGAAGTTGAATCATTAGAATTTCCAAATAAATACATAAATACATTGTCTTGGTTAGTGATTAGGTAACGCTTGCTTCAACAGAAAATTCGTCATTATTGTATCTCTTTTCTCACCACAACCACCGCTGACACTATAATTATAAGCGAAATTATATAATTTCTAGAATAGGACTCAGCAGATTTTCCAAATAAATATGTAAATATTATTTCAGCACAATCCGTATTCTGTATGTAAGTTTCTAATTTAATAGATTGTTAGGTGAAAGTACAGAATAGTTTACAAAAATACCCTCCTCTCCCTATACAAAAATACCCTCCTCTCACTCACTCTTTAAGGATGGCTTTCTGAATTATAACGTTATTATTTCAGCACGGTCCGTCAGTTTTGTCAGTTTTTTTGTTTATTAAATTGTTAGGTGAAAGTACAGAATAGTTAAAAATATACCCCATATTAAGAATGGCTTTCTAAATAATGTTATTATTTCAGCATAGTCCGTATTCCGTATGTCAGTTTTCCCTCCCTCTGTCTTAAAATATATATGAAATAAAGTAAATATGAGATCGTAAAGTTCTACAACCATTTCCGGCACTGATTCCATATCATCATATCTCTCTTAAAAATAGATAAAAAATAACGAAACTTAGAGATCGTAAACTGCTTCAGCCATTTCTGGAACTAATTCCATATCATCCCCTCTTTTAAAAATAGATATGAAATAAAGGAAATTTGAGATCATAAACTACCTTAGCCATTTCTGGGACTGACTTCATATCCCCCTGTCTCTTGTAAATATATATGAAATAAACGTAATTTTGAGATCGTAAACTGTTTCAGTAATTTCCCAGACTGACACCTCACTGTTAAAATATATGTGAAATAAAATAATTTTGAGATCGTAAACTGCTTCAGCCGTTTCTGGGACTTACTCCATATTTCCCTCCTCACCTCTTAAAATATATGCTGTCGGTTATTTTGTATTTTTAAGGAGGAGGCAATGCCTGGTAGAAAACTATATTACGCTTACTTGGCTTTTTGGCTAAGATAAAAGTGTAGTATCTGTTCTGATGCAGCATTTCAGCGAAATCATCTACTCGCCTCCTCTCTATAAACAGAAAAGTGGTGGTAATGCTTGGGAGAATGAACAGGCAATAATTCACCACACCACAACCTCACCTAAAAAAAAGAAGGTTTGGTAATCCCTTGCAGCCTCCAGAGTATTTTCAAAAGCCACATAATCGTGCTACCGCCACCATCATCAACACATGACCTCACTTCCGGAAAATGACTCAGCAGTTTTTCGAAATACATGATTTCATTATAAATTGTATATATTATTTTAATATGGCTACACTGTAGAAGCACCTTATTTAGAATTCATGCCACTCAAAAAATAAATATTTCAAAATGCAGTTAATGATTAGGCAATACTTGCTTTACAATAAACTAATGGAGAAATTGGATTAAGAAACGGATACTTAATGTTAACTAAACAAAAATAGAGATAATACATGTCAATTTCTCATTTAATAAATTGTTAGGTAAAAGTATAGAATAGTTTAAATAATACCTTCCCCTTCCCATATTAAGAATGGCTTTCTAAATAATAACGTTATTATTTCACTACGGTTCGTATTCCGTGTGTCATTCCCCTCCCATCTTAAATATATGTATGAAATAAAGTAAATATTAGATCGTAAAAAAGATATATAGGTTTGTTTTCATATTTACAAATTTCAAACCGCGAGTAAAATTTACGTATGATTTCATTTATTTTTTTTATAAAGATATAAAAAAAAAAATGAGTTGGTGTCATCAGTTAGAATTGAAAAAAAAAAAAAAAAAAATCGAGCGTTCCAGCCTGATAAGAAATTGAAGAAATAAACCAAATGTACGCGCATGCACATACAAAATGTCAGGTAATGATTAATGAACATTTTACATGTAAATTTGCTTATGTATGTATGCAATATACATGCATGTAAGCAAAGGTATTATTCGCTATAAATCACCCTTGGTGCATGAATATTATTTCCTGAGAATTCCAGTGCTATGTGACCAGTAGTTTAATAGTCTACCTGTTAGATATTCATTCACACACACACACACACACACACACACACACACACACACACACACACACACACACACACACACACACTTTTTTTTTATTTATATAGATTATTCCCTACACTATTAATAGTGTCAATAAAAAAGCACCGTTATTCCAAACTTACTCTTTATTAAATACACTCACTAGCGATGATTATGACAGTTCGCTTACATGGCTTCACAAGTATCTAAATTCACGTTAATTTACAGGTTAATTGCCAGTGGCATAGGGTAAAACGATAGTTCTCGGAGCCAAGGTGAGCTTTGTTGACTGGATACGATCTCCCGACCAGCAGTAACTGTAATTTCTTGCACTAATGATTGCGTAAGCATGACTGTAGGTATAACAAATTATTAATATTTATTGAAATATATATATATATATATATATATATATATATATATATATATATATATATATATATATATATATATATATATATATAAATGGTGGTACGATAAATTTGTTGCCCTAAAGAAAATAACACTACAGCATTATTTAAAAAATTTTTTTGAAAAAATCAATTCAGGTAACTGAATTCAATTCAGCCTCAATCACTGCCTCGATACGGGTCCGGAACTGGGAGCATATCTTTCCACAATACTCAGCGGATGGCAGCGATCAGGCTGGCTTTGGTGTTGTGGGAGGCCATGTCTGTGATGTTCTCGACGTATGACTAAACGAAGTAGTCCAGCAGGTTCAGGTCGGGGAAGGAGGGAGGCCAGTGAAAGAAGGGTACAAAGCCGAAACACTCTGTCTGAAGCCAAGCTTGGGTCTCTTTTCATTTGTAGGCCGACGCCGAGTCATGCTGCCACACCAAGGGTTTGTCAGCGGTCACTTGATTGCACCAGCGGATCACCACACGCACACATCCAGGTACACTTTGATGTTGATTTCAAGTCGACTTCGAATATGTGAGGGAATGATTTTTGCACAACTGGCCAACTAGTAAATGTTTTGCAACAAAATTAGGAAACCGGTTTTCATCACGGGGTAATAGAATCATGCTGATTTTTTATTTTTCTAGGGCGACAATATTTTTGTTCTAACACACACACACCCCCACACATATAATTAATTAATAAGTAATTCAAAAAAGTGTAGCTGGTTCTAAACAAAGCTTTCACCTCTGTAAACAAATCATCTGTGCGGATTTCCGAGCACCTTAGTTGTTATATATATATATATATATATATATATATATATATATTAGACATTAAGAGGAGATTATAAATAGATATATAAATTCCCGTTCACATACACCTTACAGGATAAAGCTAGAACCCAGAATTAGATAGAATCGAGCAATTGCATCGACAACGGACGACGCCAGACCCAAAGTGGGTTTCGATGTACTGCATCTCATCAGTGACGTGCTCCGACATAGGCGCGAACCCAGGTCGTCGCACTCATGAAGTGTGCAATACTGACGACCTAACGATATGGACCATGGCGCAATCTATTGACTACGCCTCGATTTTAAATTCTTATATGACGCGTTGCCTGTCACATCGTAGAATGTAGAACTGGATGAAAATATAAGAATTTAAAATCGAGGCATAGTCAATAGATTGCGCCATGGTCCATATCGTTAGGTCGTCAGTATTGCACACTTCATGAGTGCGACGACCTGTGTTCGCGCCTATGTCGGAGCACGTCACTGATGAGATGCAGTACATCGAAACCCACTTTGGGTCTGGCGTTGTTCGTTGTCGATGCAATTGCTCGATTCTATCTAATTCTGGGTTCTAGCTTTATCCTGTAAGGTGTATGTGAACGGGAATTTATATATATATATATATATATATATAAAAATAAATAAATAAATAATTACTTGAACATGAAAGTATTTTGGTCAAAAGTGGCAGTTATATCAACCAGTGAATGAAACAAGAAAAATCAATAGAAAAAGTTTTATATATTACTTAATAAAAAGTGTCTAAAGGAAAGAATACTACCTTACCTTAACACACACGCATATATATATATATATATATATATATATATATATATATATATATATATATATATATATATATGTATAGATTTAAATAATATTTGCGGAAATTTCTCGAGAGCTCTTTCGGCTATCATCTCTTCAGGAATGCTATCGATTTTGATTGCGTACAAAACAATATTATTGGCGAAATTAAAGAGCGCTACGGGGGAATTTGGATGTGCCAAAATTAAGAAAAAAAAAAACGATTAAAAGAAAAAAATTAATCTGTAAATACGGCGTTTAAAAGCGATTAAAACTGGGCACAACGAGGAAGAAAAAAAAGAGGGAGAAAAGGGGTCAAAGTTCCCCAAAGAGAAATAATGCTTTTGTTGTCTCCTTTTGCCGGCATAAAGAAGGTTTTCGAACCGCAATAGAGACAGTCTCACAAAGTCTTTAAATGGTTTTTAGAGTCTGCTCTGTGTAACATCTCGAGCTACTCTATTTTATACTAGCATTGGTGCCAGGCGTTGTCCGGGTGTTTGGAGGTGTGTGTTGAGCAAAAGGAAACGTAGTAGTAGGAAGGGAGGCTCGAACCCGTACCGCGAAGGAGGAAAAGAACGGGGTAAAAACCTGACATCTTTGTTGCTCGAACCACTCTATTTTATATTTGTCGGCAGAGCATGGATTGTCAACCAAATGCTGGCTAATAGCAAAGTCCAAGGCTACAGAAGGAGGGAGACTACCAGATCCTACCCTCCCCTGTCTGATTTTAGATAGAACGTGCTGGTTTATACGAGTTAGAAAATGCAAAGATGTTCGCCCGTCATAACCAGCATCGCACTGGCATTTAAATTGATAAACAATGTTACTAATTTGGGTGTAAGGCAAACTATCTTTGCGAAAATAAGGAAAAGCAGGTCTCGTAGTGTATACCAAACGCAAGGAAACAAAATAGAATCACTTATAAACACTTCTAACAATCTGTTTTGACAATTTAATACTCTTGTCCTCAATCCACGGTAATTTTAAATAAACCGAGCACTTCGCAGGCCCAAACTTTTTAGGAGATTTAAAATCATCAACTTTCTTGCCAATGCAATCATCAATAAAAGGATAACCATTATTGATAAATATTTCCCTAATCTTATCAAGTTCGGAGTCTAATCTATTAGATGAGCATATCTATGTACCAGCGTATTTATTAAGCCGACCTTGCGTGATTTGGGTACAAAAGACGACCAGGACACATATAATCCAGTGAAAGTAGGCTTCCTATAAATGGTAGTCTCCCTCCTTAATTGAACTCTGCTATTGGCCAGCATTTGGTTGACAATCCATGCTGCTATTCTGCCGACAAATATAAAATAGAGTGGTTCGAGGTGTTATACAGAGCAGACTCCAAAAACCATTAAAAGATTTTGGAATCTGTCTCTATTGCCATTCGAGAACCTTTATTCCGGCAAAGAGACGACAAAAGCATTATTTCTCTTTGGGAAACTTTGACCCCTTTTCTCCCTCCTTTTTTTTCTGTCTTTTCCTCTCATTGTGCCAAGTTTTAGTCGCTTTTAAACGCAGTAATTTCAGATTAAATCTTTCTTTTAATCGTTTTTTTTTCTTATTTTTTAGCACATCCAAATCACCCGTAGTTCTCTTTAATTTCGCCAATAATAGTTTTGTATGCTATCGATTTTTTACTGAAGAGATGATAGCCGAAAGAGCTCTCGAGAAATTTCCGCAAATATTATTTAAATCTATTTATAAATTTTGTACCTCCAAACATTAATACCCTTTTTTCTATTATTTGAAAAGAAAATATAACTTTTTATATATGAGCCGTGGAATTGCATTCATCTGCAAAAGATCTAGCTAATTTGCATATTCTTTTAAACATTCATTTAAATTAATTCCCTATGAGTTTTTTCGGTTTTCTTATATGATGATCATCTAGAGTTAACTATTACGTGTAATTATATTCATGCAGATATTCTATCTGATTTATACTTGCATAATATTTGCGTAAAAAGGTTATAGTAAACACAAACCTCTTTCTCTATATATTTATGTATGCGTATAAATATTTGTTAAAAAAATTTTGCCTACCAAACTCTCCTGCCAGTTTTTTTGTCTACAGGCATATATAGGGTATTCGAACCCATGCGATACATTGTATTTGGGTTTTAGCCGAGAAAATCTCGATGCAGAAACGTGAAAAAAAATGGGATTTGCCAGGTAACAAACAACTTTGGGTTCGACGAGTTGTCAACTGGGGGGCACGTAGTATTATCACACCTGGTAGTAATTTCAGCTAAGGAGTGACATCGCAACGTTACCTAATCGGGACCTCAGTAACAGATGCAGGTTTATTGATAATGGATCCGCATTGACATAAGGACGATTCCAGCTCCCTCCAAAATTCTCACATGTTCTAACCCCACAATCGGATGCTGTTGTGTGCCGTATCCATGATAGATTCTATTTTATTTTGATAGATAGGACAGATAAGCAGGTATGTATAGTACAGGGAGATGAACGCCCTGTCTTCAATAGTTCCAGGTCACCCTTGGGTGAAGATATAGCACTTGTTAACCTCTTTCTGATATCTGGAGGCTTACCATACACGGAGGTAGAAAGAGTTCCTCAGCTGTGATGAACGCAGTACATCTAGGAAAGGAGGTCTACGTTCAAAATCAAGCCGAATGAAGGGACCCATTAGCACTGTACGGCAATTTTCCAGTGTTAGTGCAAAACACAAAAAATCAGTTTCCAATTCGTCATAAGCCAGCACGGAAGTAGTAAGGCTCAGAAAACTGTCATGGGAATTCTCATAGCACGCAATCTGATCTAACCGGGCAGAGCGAAACATAACAAATGGGGCATTGAAACTTACTACCACTCCGGTCAGAGTTAATCTAGAAGTGATTCAATATCCTGCAGTTTCCAGGTTTCGACATCATCGGATGAAGTTTCACAACCAATCAGTGACACTGCCAGGTTTGAGTGGACTTAGAAAATACAAATAACGAAGCGGTAAGGTTCACCGTAGCCAAGTTGATCCGGCTTCCATCAAAAGAGTAAGTTTCTAGGGAATATGAAATTTACAAGATGTCTCCAGTCACATGTATATCGCGGTTAGCACAGATGACAACGTAAGGTTCTTATAGTTCTTACAGTAAGATGTCGACGTCTTCCTATATGCAACATCTGGCATTCCCAAATCATCACTCATCTGGTACTGATCAGGCTCAGCATTGCTTAACTTTGGTGATCTAACGAGAACTGGTGTATCAAAGTGATTATGCCGTATGCAAAGTGGGTCCTAAGATCAATGGTAAGTAATGGATGACTCCGTCTTTCCTCAAATTCACGCATGTTCACTTTACCATCGAATGCAGTTTTGCACGCACACACACATATCTATATATAATTATTTTCACAGTCAAACAGCTGTGGAAATAATTCTATCATCTCACATTCTGAAAATTCCAATATATATATATATATATATATATATATATATATATATATATATATATATATATATATAATATTTTTATTAATAAATAATGATTATTTTTACCTACAGACACCAGTGTTTCATGATCACGCAATTATCACAGTATGAACTTATAATTACTAGCGGTTGATTAATTTGAACCCAGTCTCAAAGTCATTTTGAATTTGCAGTCCGGTACATTGACTAAATCATCTGAAGTTAGATCGACAGTATATAATTATTTATTTTATTAACGATCTGACACGAGGAGGTTTAAGCAAAATAAAGTTATAGCCGAAACATGGCTATGCTTATGTAACCAAAATGTTTTTCTGTTACTAAAAATTATACGATGTGTGTGTGCGCGATGAATCATCATTTTAGTTACTTTTCTTCCATTTGTTTTAATCGTCTGTCAAATTAAAATGTTGATTCTTTGTAACTATTTCTTAATTACACCATAGAATTTCCCCGAGGTCATAAAATCTATTAATAAACAATTTATCATATGAACATAAAAAAGTAAAATTTGATAATGTTTCCGGTTTGTGATGGTGTTTTTATTGCCATGATGAAATAGCAAGAAATCTGGAAATTCCATGTTCAATGAAATATAATAAAAAACCTTAACACGAAAGAAGATAAATACTTAAGTGGGATGGTTTAAGTATTTTAACAACAGTTATTTTTTTAAAACCACTTTTACGTTAATTCGGCAATTTCACCATGCACTTCCTATCCGTACTAGCAGCTACTAGTTCATCTACTTCTACAGAAGCGGCATTCGCACTAGGCGGATAAAATCACGACTTACGTAAATATAGATTCAGGCCCTTGCACTAAAAATAACCTCATGTCTGAAGTCATAGCAAGCACGATCTGTCGAACTGTCGAACTGTTAGTCTTTCGAACAGTCAAAACCTTATAAAATTGCTGAATGCAAAAATAATAATAAATAAAAAAATTACAAAATGTTTATAGAGTTTCTACTATTAACATTATAGCCGTTTTTAATTTTATTTTAAATAAAAGTCGATTTTCCCTTGAATTTAATAAATTAATTTTATAAATAATAAAAATGCATTTCACTTTTTAAGATTATTTCCTGCAATCTTAAAACTACGACTTTTGTGTTAAAACAAACTAATAAATCATGTTTACGCTTGTTAATAATAAAATAGACGATAATTGTTTTTACATGAAAATATCGTTTTTATTTTTAGAATAAACCATAATATTTTGCAAATATATCAGCATTTGTGTGTATACATGTAATCGTGTCAACAACACGTACACAAATGTCTGTTTTTTTTTCTACTAAAAGAATTCACCAGGCTAGTTTGACAGATTCTTTCGATAGAATGAAATATTTGCAATAAGTGTACATTTTATACTACTGCAAAACTCTAGAGTATTGAGCAGTTATATATATATATATATATATATATATATATATATATATATATATATATATATATATATATATATATATATACAATGGCATTTAAAACATGGAACAAGATCTCCAACAAAATGGAAGAATCGAGATATAAATTCCTTTTTCTTTCCAATAAAGCTTATTTACATCAAATAAACGAAATTCCTATCTCAACCACGTACATTATTTAGTAAAATGCGTTTCGGCATTGCTTCTAAACTTTTTATTTATTAAAATCATATTTTTAAAGAAATAATAGTGCTTATGCGGATAAGGTACCGTGCTATTTTTGACAGTATTTATAAGTTAAATTCAAGTTCTACGGTATCTTTTGGTTATTAATGTCGTCAGCGGAGATGACGACATTAAGTTCTTGCAGTTCTTGCAGGGAAATATTGATGTCCTCCTTTATACAGCGCCATTATCATGGGCGTTTGAATCGTTTTTGTCGTTCTAATGTTACAATTAGAACATTTTTTATTCATAAGTTATACTTTTCTATAGAATTATATCTCGTGATAGGATATCGTGAAAATTGCAAGGCACTTTCTACATCAATTTATATAATTTACAATTAATTATAACATTCCTTTGAAATAAATGGTTTTCAGAATTGTAAAAAATGACTCATTCTTCTTGTAAAAAATATCATTTTTCAGCGAAATATTCTTTAAGTAAATAAAACGAATAATCTATTGTTTAGTTAATACTAGCAGAGAAATCTGACGTTGTCTGGGATTGAATGAAATTCAACAAATGTTCCACATTTCTAATACATTTTTCCAGTGAAATCGATTGATTCTAGTTAGGGGCCCACGTTGGTGCACCGGGAGGAAACTTCACATGCATCCACGCAGTGACTTAGTCTGCAATACATTGTAGTTTGCATTGCGCTGTAGAGAATCGACTGCTGATTTTATAAAAAAAAAAATTATATAATAGTTTGAATTAAAGTTTAAATAGCAAAAGTCAAATTGTGCTCTAAACAGAAGCATTCATTTAGAGCGTGCTCCTACCTTATCAAAGAATCTACCGTTGATTTTATACGCCGGCTTTATACCCCATGCTTGTGCGGTGATAAAACTTCTCAAATTCATCTGTATTTTGTATTTTTTCGATTTTCGATATTCATCAGAGGCATTCGAATACACAATCTATCTAAGAAAATTTCCATATACATAAAGTACATTTTTGTGAAAAAAAATTCAACCGTTTCAGAGTACATAGGAAATGAACTTACGCAGACAGGCACACAGACAGAGTGCCTTTTATATGTAAGTAGAGATAGAGATTATGCCAGCTTAATTAAAAAAAATACCCTTTGTGTTTTTACCATAAAAATGACTGGTACTTGTGCATTTAACGAACCAGACGTAACTCAGCATTTGCTCGGCTTTGTCCGACATATGACGTCAACATGAAGCAGACGAGAATTTCGCTATCAATTGGAAGAGTGTCACAACTCAAGAAACGCTCATTTGAAGAAAGTTGAAAAATTTTTGTTTAACTGACGAAATAATAATGAATATAACAAAACTTGCAGACCAGCTCCAGACCCCAGAGACTGCACTAAACTTTTGCCAGCAACGAAAATTGTTGGCAGAAGAGAAAAGATGTTTACATTGCGGCCAGGATTGTTTACTTGCCAAGAGAGCAAGCCTTTCCGACGGTTACGGTTGAGGTGTAGAAGTTGCCGCTGTTGGACCTCCATCAGGATTGGGACCTTCTTCTCAAAATTGCGACTAACCATCGCATGCATCATAAAAATAATATACTTATGGGCGTTCGAGATGGCCTCGACAAAAAATCTCCATCGAGAATGTGGGTTACGTTCTCGCCACACAATTGTGGATTGGAAAAATTTCCTGCGTGATATATGCAGGGACTATTTTCTCAGGAATCCCCGGCAGATTGGAGGCCCAGGCCATACGGTAGAAATAGACGAGTCTGTTTTTAACCGCAGAAAACACAACGTCGGCAGACTTCTGACACCGGTCTGGGTCTTCGGTGGATACGACCCCACCGAAAAGGAGGGTTTCTTGGTCACTGTACCGAATAGGAACGCCGAAACCCTCCTTCCACTAATAAAAAAAAACGTTTTGCCGGGGACCACGGTCATATCAGACTGTTGGAGGGCTTATAACAAAGTGGGAGGAGATGGGTATCACCATTTGACGGTGAACCACAGCCTGAATAAACGGGAATGCGGTACCAACCGGGAACTTTTGGCCACATATCTTATTGAGTTTATGTGGAGGCAAAAGTTTGGTAGGCAGCCTTTTGACTCCATATTGACCCATATAGCTGAAAGCCCCGGTTGGTAAGGAGAGCCTTTCTATCACAATCGCTACCTCTTCACGTTTACTTTGTCGTCTGAAGCCCTCCAAAAGTCTGAGGAAAATATATCCTCCTGAGAAATAAAAAAAACTGTATATATCTCGCAGGGATTCCGTTAAAAAAAAATCCTTATTCTGGCAAAAAAAAAAGTCCTTGTTTCTGGCGAAAAAAATGTACAAATAATCCTTGTTCCTGCCCCCCAATGCTTTTTATTACCCTTTTTGTAGGCTTTTTCCATTTATTTGACATAAAGAGTTGCAAGAAAAAAATGAACTTTTACGTGTTTAAGACATAGACAATATGTTTTTTTTACGTTAAAAATTGAGAAAAAAAAACAAACAGTTCAGACAAAAAAAGTTTCCTATTATTAAAAAAAACAACTTGTTTTTATGTATTTATTTGGAAAACAGAAAACAATTTCAAACAACAACAATAATAACAACAACAACAACAACAACAACAATAATAATAATAATAATAATAATAATAATAATAATAATAATAATAATAATAATAATAAACATAAATGAACGGTAGGTTTTTGCTTTTTACTTATTTTTTGATGTTTCTACATTTTACAATTTCATTGTACAGTTATTTTGTTGTAGCGTTGTTTTTATTTTATCGCCAACGCTCGTTTTTATCCGGCTGTTGACGTCATGCGCCGGACAAAGCTGAGCAAATGCTGAGTTACGTCTGGTTCGTTAAATGCACAAGTACCGAATGATTGACGGCTAAATATTCCTTAGGTCTATGAAACAAATGTCACTTTTTGAAATGTATTTTTAGTCGCATGCAAGCGACTCTATAAGTCACTCCGTCGTCGGTTGGTCGGTCTGTCGGTCTGTCCTTAACACTTTTGTGCTTGGCCTTTTTGGTTAAGATCAAAGGTCTGTTGTTAATAGATGCTGTTCTAAGCTTTTTAAGCTTTTCTTGACCTTTTGGCCAAGAAGTAACCAAGGGAGTGATCACATTGCTGAGGAAAGGTGACGGGCATGGTGGGAAGAGTTAGACGATTACAGGCCCATAACTCTGCTAAACACAGAGTGTAAGATTTTGTCCAAGGTCCTGTCGAATCGGCTGCAGGTTGTTATCGGCGAGTTGGTTGAACCGGAACAGAACTACGCTGTGAAGGGGAGATCGATTCAGAACAACTTGCACCTGATACACACGATCCTAGAGGAGGGAATAGATGACGACACGGAAGCCGCGCTGATCAACTTAGATCAGTCCAAAGCTTTCGATAGGGTCGACCATCGTTTCTTAGAGGCCGCCGGTTTTAAACCGGATTTATGCAAGTAGATTTCCGTGATGTATCGAGAGCCCACAGCCGTCGTGCAAGTCAACGGAAAGCGCTCGAAACCCTATGTTATCTCTCCGTCGGTTCGTCAGGGTTGTCCGCTGTCGCCCCTGCTCTATGTCCTGGCTTTGGAGCCGCTGCTCCGCAAGCTGAGACGTGGGGAGGCAAATTCGTCCCTGCGCGGAATTGCAATACTCGGTGGCTCAGCCGGCAAGGTATCCGCGTTCGCCGATGATGTCACTGTCTTTGTGTCGAGCTTCAGAGGCGCTCGCTCGGTACGAAAGAATTACAGGGATCAAGATAAACCGCAGAAAGTCGGTAGGACTGCGGTTGGGCGCCTGGAATGGCAACGCCAACCTCCCGGCTCCCTTCAGCTGGATGGATGGCCTGGTTCGGATCCTCGGTGTGTGGTTTGGACTGGGTCTCCAGCGTGACAAAAATTGGTTGGAGTTAGGTCAAAGGTGGAGGCTGCAGTCAATTCGTGGCTTTTTAGGAAACTTTCCTTAAAAGGTAGAGCTGAGGCGTGCGCCACTTACGTCTTTCCTCTCATCCTTTACCGACTGGCCATACTTCCCCTGCCTGCACAACAACTAAAAGCTCTCGTTGAACTCTTGTCCTCGCTTCTTTGGGACAGAGGAAGACACTGGGTGAGGAGGCAGGGCTATATTCGATGTCCGTGTGAGGGAGGCTTGGGAATGCCGGACTTGAAGTGTCATCGAGACGCTGAGAGGCTGGCCTTCCTGAGCCACTATATGCAAGATGACCAACCGTGGAACCCCGTGGTTACTGCTGCCTTCCCCGACCTCGTTCTGGACCCTTCTATCGAGAGCCGTCGCAGGCCGCGGGGAGAATCTGCCTACATGAAAGAGTGCCGAGCCGCGCTAAAACGACTACCAAGGTCCAGCGACATTGTGACTGCTACCCGTAGGGAACTCCACAGGGATCTAGTGAAGGGGGCCGCCGACGACCCGCTATGCGCGCGTTTGGGTTGGCAGCAGAGTAAGATCCACTCCGCGTGGAGCTGGGCACCAGGTTCGAGTCATCTGAACAATTCGGAGTTCTCTCTGACCTGGCGATTGGCCCAAAATGCACTTCCACTCAACAACATACAATGCCTGATTGTCCCCATTGTGACTGATCACGCTTTCTTCGATTGCCGCGAACTCTGCCGGTACTGGTCATATGTCAGCGAGGTGACGGCTCGCATCGATCCTGAGCATCCTCGCCCAATTACCGTATCCAATGTCGTGGACAACGTGAGGCCGCCGTGGGACCGGGAAAGACATATGGTCTATGTTACGATCCTGGCCGTGGCGAGAATGGTTATTTGGACGTCGCGTCTGCAAGGTTGCCGGGGGTTGGGGGGTGTTGTCTTTTTCTGATCAAGATCTGATCGCTTTCTTTAAACGCCAACTACAGGTGAAGATCAGATGTGATAGAAGAAGGCTGCATCGCGCGGCATTTGACAGAAGATGGTACATGTAGCAGGTCTGTGTGTACGAAGAGGAGCCAAATTTGAATACGTGTTCCCCGCTTAGGTGTGGAACGCGCAGTTCCGTAAAGTAAAATTAAACAAGTAGCCTCTCAGCTTC
This sequence comes from Euprymna scolopes, assembly GCF_053919585.1. Lineage (NCBI taxonomy): Eukaryota > Metazoa > Mollusca > Cephalopoda > Sepiida > Sepiolidae > Euprymna > Euprymna scolopes. The sequence continues at coordinate 76,697,339 of NC_136484.1, forward strand.
CTGATTAGGAAGCCTCCAAGATCCCCACCCCCTGCTACTTACAATTTTTGTTTTAACCTCTTCCTCTAAATTTCACCCTTGGAGAGAAAGAAATACAAACTAACCCCCATTCCTCACCCAGAAAATGTTCTTTTCTGCATTCACCCCCATCTAGAGGGTATCCCCACTTAGAGACTGGTCCGCAGAAGCGAGGTTCTTTTTACAAACCTAGTGGAACGGGCAGTCTATCAACTAGACGGGGTTGGGAGGGTCCTACTAATTACCTTTTGTTTTTTCTTCCCCCGCCCTCGACACAAATGAATTATTGTTACCATTTTATTGTTATCTTTTTTGTTTTTACACGTCAATAAAAAATATTTTAAAAATTGGAAGTTAAGTAGGACGTCCCCCAGTACGAAAGGGTGAATGCGGTATTATTGTGAAAGAAGATACTAACTGGGAGAAACTTTTGATTTTGTTTAGTTCTGGAGTGACAAGGATGACCAACGACCCCCACAATCCCCCCTTTTGAGTTGGCCATGTGCCTAAGTTTTTTTGTTCATTGTTGATTTTCACTGTACTTTTAACATGAATAAAGGATTTAATATCTCAAAGTGTAGTATCTGTTCCGCCATATACTGCAAGCAAAGACAATATATGGGGGCGACCCCACATATAAGACCTTGATCAATGTATGGGCAACCCTTCATACCAATTGTCACTATTCAGCTCCCCTACTCCCCGGGGAGTTGGTCACCATTTCCCCTTCACTCCTCATATTAAAAATCGGCCTTGTGCCTAATTTGCTCGGTGGGGGAGCAAATAAATACTCTTTTCTTGGCCTTTTGGCCAAGATCAAAGTGTAGTATCTGTTCTTACTGCACGCTGTACTTATGTTTGTAACTTTATGATATAAAGTGGGGGATCACTTTTCTGTATTAATTTAATGTAAAATGACCACCCAATTTACAACCAGTCAGTCTCAAAGCCATTCAAATTATTCTCCAGATCATTCAAGTTGTTTTTGAAGGATTCCAGTTATTTTTTAAGCATTCAAGTCATTCTAAAGGTCATTCAATTCATCCTTAAGTTCATTAAAGTCATTCTAAGTCATTTACTTTTTATTTATTTAAGTCATTTCAGCCCATTTTTCGGCCATTTTAAGAATTTCATGTCAATCCTACATTCACGCATTCATTCATTACACGAGAGCACGCGACTAATGACTATCGGCCTTGTTTCAAAATTGTTCGGTTTTAATCGGAGGTACAACCATTTTAATTTCGAAGCAATTTATTTTAAAATAGGTGATGTCAGACTTGTTTATCTTAACAACATCAAATTAATCACTACGAATTTGATTTCTTTTATTGCGTATGTTTGATTGAATTCATGTTTTGATCGTGATCGAACGATCTCATTTTTAATGCGCGAAAGGTGATAGCGTACATAAACCACCTTATGATTGTCTTATTATTAGATGTACTAACGCCCAAGTTGTTTCTATATCAATTTGTATAATTTACTGTAAATAGTATTCCTTTTAAATGATACGTTTGCCAATACTATTAAAAATAACATTTTCATCTTTCGTAAAAGTAAGTGTTATTATCAACTAAATATTCTTTAAGAAATAAATATGCATCTTCTTTATTTAAAACTGTACCAATTTAATTCTCTTTAAACGGACATGAAGTGACTTATTGTATTATTATATGAATAAGCAAACAACGCCGAATAACATTACTAATTAAAAGTCATTAGAAAAAAAATACTTACCTGTTATAAAACCGAGGCACCAGATTAACGAAAACGAGCTGAACCTTATAAAATGGCTGAATGCTAAAATAAGGACCAGGAGAATTCCAAAATATAAAGGACTTTCGGGATTTTCTAGGAAGTCTGTGATTTCCTTGATAAGAAAACTCTACAAAAAGATGAATATATACACATTTTCATGATTAAAAAAAATGGAAACAAACACAATGTAGAGTCAAAGATCACATACACTAAAACACTTTCATTACATAAACAGATACATATAATATATATATAATGTGATTTTTATATTTTTTCTTTTTTGTCAACCATTTCAGCAAAAACAGCCTACTCAATGGTAAGCAATATAGGTTTTCTCCTGCGAAACCAGCAGCAGGTGTGTTGACACTTATATCACACAGAATCAGTGAATCTCCTGACAGGACATTGGTTTCTAGAGCAAAAGCCCTTGACATAGCAAATAGGGTTCGGCATAAATGTCTACTTTACAAGATTCCTAGCTATGGAATATCTGGAAATATCCTCTCGAATTATTTCCCTCTGAAAGGTTCATAAAAATAGTCGTTAATGGACAGAAGTCCAAGGCTCATAGTATCAACGCTTGCATGTCCCAATGATCCATTCTGGGCCCAACCCTCTTCCTGATCTCATCACTGATCACATGAATTACATTTTAAGACCATTCGTCGACATTCATACACACGATCCATAAGTGGTTGCATCTATGGCAACATTTCGAAGAGCAGCAATGGCCAAGATCTTTATGGTTCTCCATTTTCGACCTTAAACTCATGGTACAATAGAAAGAAAGGTGGCTGGTTACTTTTAATGCGCCCAAAAACAAAGTTTCTTTCTTTTCACTATCAACGCTCTGATCCATACTTGACACAAATTGAAATTAATGACTCCCGTCTTAACGAAGTTTCCTACGCGTCTATGGTTGACTTTCATTCCAGCCCTGAAATAGAAAACTTATATCAAAATCCTTTGCTAACGTCACTAGTATCTCCAGAATGTATCTCAGCCTTTACACAATCCGACACAAGAGCTAAATACTTCCTAAGCAAGAGTACTGTTACCATATTTGGGCCAGTACTGATCAGAGCACCTTATTTTCTGTCTTACCAAAGTACAAAATCGACTTCGAAATCTAGTAGGCAATGCCTTTTTTCTCTTCATCACGGAAGAGATATTGCTAATCTTTCTCTACTATATCCTTATTTTAACTGTAGGAGCTCGATTGAACCTCAATCTATGACCCCTCCTTATAAAACATCCACAACAACGACTCATCAAGCTACAACCACTGTCAATAGTTTCCCTTTCTCTCTCTTTACCTAAAAATAAACAAAACTTCAATTAGAAAAGTTTTTCCTAGAACTACCCGTCCGTGAAACACAGCACTGCGGGTCTCTTTTCTTGTTGACTACAACATGATCGTTTTAAATTTCAATGTAAAAACGAATCTCCTAATCACTATTATCATTATCAATCATCACGGTCGACACCTGACACTCATTTACACCTTACCCTCGAGTGGCCTTTGGTCCTTGATAAGTGGTGCCACCTTAGTAAAACAGACGTCCTCAGAAATGTGTTCTAGATAGCACGCTATAGAATCTATATTAGGAGCCTAATTCTATATAGACATGGATGCTGGATCCACACAACACATTTGCCCGTCTTTAGTGTGAATGGCAGAGCTATGATCAGATGAATATGCAATGCTGAGTGAGATCAGACTCGTCATATCAGCCCTGCCAAGGCAAAATGCACTGAAGCGTAATGAACTCCGGACGATCAGTCAGATATGTCCCCATTGAAAGGAGTGGTTATGGGATGAGAATATACAGAGCTGTTGAGATGGAAAGCCAGAAGAAAGCTGAACGCCAACAACATGGATCTTAGATAGTAGAATTTGAACGTTATACATCCTCAAGACCGCCAAGATTGTAGGCTATCATAAGAAAACATCATACCCCAACCACTTGAGAAAGAAAATGAATAAGAATTTATGATGCAAGTAACCGATCGGTTATTGTTTGGAAACTGAACCAGTAAATCAATAGTCTACATATTGGACGTTGATTGTAATCATCAATTCATTTCTAGCCAGTTTCAAGAGTATTTGTAACAAAAACCAAAAAAAAAAAAAAAAGAAAAAAAAAAAAAAATCAAACATCCCATGACGTTTATTTAATTCAATTTATTTTCTATTTATAAAAAATAGCACTAGTGCAGTTTATCATCTCCAAGCAATGAATTGAGTTCATTTTATAATAAATTTGTCCGCACAAGGGAATCGTTAACAAAGTCCTTTGCACATGCTAAATATGAGTTTAAATTTGCTTTGAGTTGTTAAACTACACAACAAGTGTCGTAATTTTATTTTCACTAATTATTTCTGCAAATAAGCATTTTAGTGCAAGAAATCACTTCGCAGATTTTCTTATGTGCTGACATTTCCTATGTCTTTTCGTATGTTTAAAATATAAAATTCACAGGGTCAGATTTTCAAGGCAGACTAACGAGTGCGGAACATTTTTTATGGGGGGAAGTGATGCGTCTCTGGCGGTATGCCCTTTAAAGATTACATAACATATTAAAATAGGTAATGTTATGCAATTTTGTTTTACTCTTCACTCCAAACAAGGCATATTGAAACTAGGCACCGCCAAAACTGGGGGGGCAGGTCAGTACTTTTTGACGGACCGTCTTTTTAAAAATCTACCAAAAATCAGGTAATTATCCGATCAATACGAAATTTTCAGCGATTATTAGGAGAAGAATGAACTTTATAACAGTGTACTTATTTTTCATAAACGATATTTGTATATATATATTTTTTTGCTTACAAACCCCCCCTTGTTTTGAAGTGGGAACAAATATGCTTAAAATAACCATCTGAAACTGAAATCAACATATTGTGTTGTTGTAAGGGACAGAATTATAGATTAAAAAAAAAAAAATTGTTTGCATACCTTATTTTGACGTCTGAATATCAGAACTTCGATTGTGTTTAATTATCCCGCTTTTGAGTTTTGAAGTGTGAAATTCGGTGAATATGTTAAGTAAAATAATTAATTTAAGTTAAGCAAAACAAAAAAAATTTTTTTTTAATATTTATACGAAAAAAGCTATTTTAAAATTTTTGATAAATAAATAAACAATTTTTTTTTAGCGAGCCGAATAATGCATGACCATTATTAAACAGGGCATGCTTTGAATAATCGATACAAAAAAAAAAAAAAAAATTCGATAAATATTGTGCCCTTTGTGTTAAAAATAGCATCATTTTTTTCGATCCCGTTTGAAAACGTTTGCCGCCTTTCGACTACGGTGGACCAAACGCGCTGAAATAATTTTTTTTTATTCTGCTTTAAATTGCCCCCCCCCCCATTTTGGGGAGCCTGGCCCCCACACATATACACATTAAAAACCAAACGCATACAAATGGTCACCCATCTGGTACTGGCCAGCCTCAGCTTAATAATACATTGAAATTTTCGTCACTGAAAAATAAGTTTTTTTTGGCCTGTTTGGTCTTCCATAGTTTGCTTTTTATCAAACGAAAACGTAAACAGAGTCGATCTGAACTCTACGTCAACGCGAAATATCTGGTTACCTATATGAATAAGTGGAATTATTTGAAATTCAGGTACTTATATTATAATATTTTTGCATATTCTCTTAGAAAATCATCCTAAATCTTAGTTAGACAATAAATAAATAAATTAATTATTTCAAAAACTCTTTTTTTTTAAATATTTAAGTACGTTTTTTGTGCAAGACAAAAAATGTCAATTGTTAACTTTTTGGGAAAATTTAACATTTAAAATTGAATTAAAAATAGTAGAAAAAGTTTTACATTATTCTGTTTTCTATATGATAAAATTCAGGGTTTTATCTTTCTGGAAAAAAAAAGTTACTCAGAAATAATGGATTTTAATAAATGTAATTTCGTTTTAAAAAACAACAACAACTTGATTTTGCGGCCATTTTTGGCGGTGCCTAATTGAAACTTAGGTGTTTACAGAAAACGAGGTTAGGCGATAAGCGAGAGGTCGGTTTAAATTTCTGCATGTAAGGAAAGCAGCAAGCAGAAAGGGAATTCCAAATTCTAGCAGTCTGAGGAAAAAAGCCATTAGAGTAGTTGACTTTCTAGCATCTATACAGTGGAGGAGTGAATTTGGTTACGAGACTAGATTGTTAGGAGTATGTACGTCGAGGGGTAAAAACGCAAGGAGTTCATCAGAGCAAATTCTATTAAAATACTTGTAAAAAGACATAGGGGTGTAATATTGCGGCGATGGGACAGGAGTTGGAGCTTGGTTAATAGTGTGAAAACTATTAGATTGGAAACTCTTTTTTGGATTCTATCTAAGAAGGAAAGAGCAATAGTGGATGAATCAGCTGAAAAGTGGCAACAATACTCTGTGCATGGACGAATAGTGACTTTGTAGAAATAAATACACATTAGCAATAACCAAAATAAGTTTGTCACAGTTTATCTTGGCGCATGCATGACATAGCATTTTAATGATTTGGTGAATATGCATCTTACCGATACTAAAAAGGACACAATGGCGTTAGTGATGATTGCCAGCACACTGCCGATCAACCTGGTTCGTGCGAATCGGAGGACGGTTTTGTAAAACGAAGCCTTTTTACCCTTCTTTTCTTGTTCTTTATTCCAAAAGTTCTTCAGTCTGCAAATAAAAAAGGTGCGTTATATTATAGGCGTAGGAACAACAGACATCAGAGGAAGGTTTAATGTTAAACAAAAATGTCGCATATCAACGAGAAGGGTGCACTTGTGAGTGATCAAGAAAACAAACCAATAAAACTATATTTCTATACACACGTTACGTATGGTGTTCATATGCACTGGTCTTTCTTTCATAGTCGCTTCTTTCATTCCAATGTTTTATGTAGATAGAGTTCACTCATTGGGGAGAGATCACGTAAATTATTTACTTACTTAATTTTTTTAAGCGTAGTCTTGAGGATAGGCGACGCACGGGCAAAGTATCGACGCAATATTCATTTCCATTATCTAACGTTTGATCTCGCTTCAGCTGAGTCTATGTCCGTTTGCCGCCATGTTATCCTAACATGTGCTAATGCAACCGTCGCTAAAATTCGTACTAGTTAACTCAGTCGCTACGACGCTGGGCCCCAATATATAGCAGAAAGCCTCACAGGCTAACTTATTTGGCACAAGGGTAAACATTGGCATATTATGACACTAGGTTCTGACTTGCTCTGGATCTTTTTTTCTTTCTGAATATCTTATTAGTATGAAGCGGTTCGGTCAAAGGAAGGCTATTCTCCCAAGTATTACCCGCTCCTTTCTGGCAAAAAATTCGGTTTATTGCAGTACGATGAAACGAGATAAGTAAGTTACGTAAATGTAAAATTTCACTTCGAAGATAAAGTTACGATTGTAAGTTAGTGACAAAAAAGTGACGTAATGAACAAGAAATCAATAGAAAAGAACTGGCGTGGCAAACCGGAAGACGATAGAGTACACGAAACAAAGATAAAAATGAGATAATTTCTGAGGTTTTATCTGCGGAATTGGACTTAATCTTTTATTTTCACAACAAACATAAAATGACAAAAGCAAAAGATCTTTATATAAAGGACAGTTGTGTGTGTGTTCAGCTGAAACTCGAAATTTACAAAACATGGCTGATATATTTTTAGATTTGCATTCATTCTTTAAGGGTAAACCGGGTTTCGTCAGGAGAGGCACATTTTCGGTCATTTCCACTGTTATCTATCATATAAAAGATAAAAAAATAAGAGAATAATGGAATGCGGTGATGAAAGAGGGGGAAGAGAAAAGACAGATAAGGAAAGGTAGAAAGAATTAGAAGTTTTAATACAAAGATATTACACACTTTTAAATTTTTTATCTTTTAATGATCCTCCTACTTTTTATATAAAGATATTACACACTTTTTAATCTTATTCTTTTTATGATCCTCCTACTTTTTATATAAAGATATTACACACTTTTTAATCTTATTCTTTTTATGATCCTCCTACTTTTTATATAAAGATATTACACACTTTTTAATCTTATTCTTTTTATGATCCTCCTACTTTTTATATAAAGATATTACACACTTTTTAATCTTATTCTTTTTATGATCCTCCTACTTTTTATATAAAGATATTACACACTTTTTAATCTTATTCTTTTTATGATCCTCCTACTTTTTATATAAAGATATTACACACTTTTTAATTTTTTATCTTTTAATGATCCTCCTACTTTTTATATAAAGATATTACACACTTTTTAATCTTATTCTTTTTATGATCCTCCTACTTTTTATTTAAAGATATTACACACTTTTTAATCTTATTCTTTTTATGATCCTCCTATTTTTTATATAAAGATATTACACACTTTTTAATCTTATTCTTTTTATGATCCTCCTACTTTTTATATAAAGATATTACACACTTTTTAATCTTATTCTTTTTATGATCCTCCTACTTTTTATATAAAGATATTACACACTTTTTAATCTTATTCTTTTTATGATCCTCCTACTTTTTATATAAAGATATTACACACTTTTTAATCTAATTCTTTTTATGATCCTCCTACTTTTTATATAAAGATATTACACACTTTTTAATCTTATTCTTTTTATGATCCTCCTACTTTTTATATAAAGATATTACACACTTTTTAATCTTTTATCTTTTTATGATCCTCCTACTTTTTATATAAAGATATTACACACTTTTTAATCTTATTCTTTTTATGATCCTCTTACTTTTTATATAAAGAAATTACACACTTTTTAATCTTATTATTTTTATGATCCTCCTACTTTTTATATAAAGATATTACACACTTTTTAATCTTATTCTTTTTATGATCCTCCTACTTTTTATATAAAGATATTACACACTTTTTAATCTTTTATCTTTTTATGATCCTCCTACTTTTAATATAAAGATATTACACACTTTTAAATCTTATTCTTTTTATGATCCTCCTACTTTTTATATAAAGATATTACACACTTTTTAATCTTATTCTTTTTATGATCCTCCTACTTTTTATATAAAGATATTACACACTTTTTAATCTTATTCTTTTTATGATCCTCCTACTTTTTATATAAAGATATTACACACTTTTTAATCTTATTCTTTTTATGATCCTCCTACTTTTTATATAAAGATATTACACACTTTTTAATCTTATTCTTTTTATGATCCTCCTACTTTTTATATAAAGATATTACACACTTTTTAATCTTATTCTTTTTATGATCCTCCTACTTTTTATATAAAGATATTACACACTTTTTAATCTTATTCTTTTTATGATCCTCCTACTTTTTATATAAAGATATTACACACTTTTTAATCTTTTATCTTTTTATGATCCTCCTACTTTTAATATAAAGATATTACACACTTTTTAATCTTATTCTTTTTATGATCCTCCTACTTTTTATATAAAGATATTACACACTTTTTAATCGTATTCTTTTTATGATCCTCCTACTTTTTATATAAAGATATTACACACTTTTTAATCTTATTCTTTTTATGATCCTCCTACTTTTTATATAAAGATATTACACACTTTTTAATCTTATTCTTTTTATGATCCTCCTACTTTTTATATAAAGATATTACACACTTTTTAATCTTATTCTTTTTATGATCCTCCTACTTTTTATATAAAGATATTACACACTTTTTAATCTTATTCTTTTTATGATCCTCCTACTTTTTATATAAAGATATTACACACTTTTTAATCTTATTCTTTTTATGATCCTCCTATTTTTATATAAAGATATTACACACTTTTTAATCTTATTCTTTTTATGATCCTCCTACTTTTTATATAAAGATATTACACACTTTTTAATCTTTTATCTTTTTATGATCCTCCTACTTTTTATATAAAGATATTACACACTTTTTAATCTTATTCTTTTTATGATCCTCCTACTTTTTATATAAAGATATTACACACTTTTTAATCTTATTCTTTTTATGATCCTCCTACTTTTTATATAAAGATATTACACACTTTTTAATCTTATTCTTTTTATGATCCTCCTACTTTTTATATAAAGATATTACACACTTTTTAATCTTATTCTTTTTATGATCCTCCTACTTTTTATATAAAGATATTACACACTTTTTAATCTTATTCTTTTTATGATCCTCCTACTTTTTATATAAAGATATTACACACTTTTTAATCTTATTCTTTTTATGATCCTCCTACTTTTTATATAAAGATATTACACACTTTTTAATCTTATTCTTTTTATGATCCTCCTACTTTTTATATAAAGATATTACACACTTTTTAATCTTATTCTTTTTATGATCCTCCTACTTTTTATATAAAGATATTACACACTTTTTAATCTTATTCTTTTTATGATCCTCCTACTTTTTATATAAAGATATTACACACTTTTTAATCTTATTCTTTTTATGATCCTCCTACTTTTTTATATAAAGATATTACACACTTTTTAATCTTATTCTTTTTATGATCCTCCTACTTTTTATATAAAGATATTACACACTTTTTAATCTTTTATCTTTTTATGATCCTCCTACTTTTTATATAAAGATATTACACACTTTTTAATCTTTTATCTTTTTATGATCCTCCTACTTTTTATATAAAGATATTACACACTTTTTAATCTTATTCTTTTTATGATCCTCCTACTTTTTATATAAAGATATTACACACTTTTTAATCTTATTCTTTTTATGATCCTCCTACTTTTTATATAAAGATATTACACACTTTTTAATCTTATTCTTTTTATGATCCTCCTACTTTTTATATAAAGATATTACACACTTTTTAATCTTATTCTTTTTATGATCCTCCTACTTTTTATATAAAGATATTACACACTTTTTAATCTTTTATCTTTTTATGATCCTCCTACTTTTTATATAAAGATTTTACACACTTTTAATCTTATTCTTTTTATGATCCTCCTACTTTTTATATAAAGATATTACACACTTTTTAATCTTATTCTTTTTATGATCCTCCTACTTTTTATATAAAGATATTACACACTTTTTAATCTTATTCTTTTTATGATCCTCCTACTTTTTATATAAAGATATTACACACTTTTTAATCTTATTCTTTTTATGATCCTCCTACTTTTTTATATAAAGATATTACACACTTTTTAATCTTATTCTTTTTATAATCCTCCTACTTTTTATATAAAGATATTACACACTTTTTAATCTTTTATCTTTTTATGATCCTCCTACTTTTTATATAAAGATATTACACACTTTTTAATCTTATTCTTTTTATGATCCTCCTACTTTTTATATAAAGATATTACACACTTTTTAATCTTATTCTTTTTATGATCCTCCTACTTTTTATATAAAGATATTACACACTTTTTAATCTTATTCTTTTTATGATCCTCCTACTTTTTATATAAAGATATTACACACTTTTTAATCTTATTCTTTTTATGATCCTCCTACTTTTTATATAAAGATATTACACACTTTTTAATCTTTTATCTTTTTATGATCCTCCTACTTTTTATATAAAGATATTACACACTTTTTAATCGTATTCTTTTTATGATCCTCCTACTTTTTATATAAAGATATTACACACTTTTTAATCTTATTCTTTTTATGATCCTCCTACTTTTTATATAAAGATATTACACACTTTTTAATCTTATTCTTTTTATGATCCTCCTACTTTTTATATAAAGATATTACACACTTTTTAATCTTATTCTTTTTATGATCCTCTTACTTTTTATATAAAGATATTACACACTTTTTAATCTTATTCTTTTTATGATCCTCCTACTTTTTATATAAAGATATTACACACTTTTTAATCTTATTCTTTTTATGATCCTCCTACTTTTTATATAAAGATATTACACACTTTTTAATCTTATTCTTTTTATGATCCTCCTACTTTTTATATAAAGATATTACACACTTTTTAATCTTTTATCTTTTTATGATCCTCCTACTTTTTATATAAAGATATTACACACTTTTTAATCTTATTCTTTTTATGATCCTCCTACTTTTTATATAAAGATATTACACACTTTTTAATCTTATTCTTTTTATGATCCTCCTACTTTTTATATAAAGATATTACACACTTTTTAATCTTATTCTTTTTATGATCCTCCTACTTTTTATATAAAGATATTACACACTTTTTAATCTTATTCTTTTTATGATCCTCCTACTTTTTATATAAAGATATTACACACTTTTTAATCTTATTCTTTTTATGATCCTCCTACTTTTTATATAAAGATATTACACACTTTTTAATCTTATTCTTTTTATGATCCTCCTACTTTTTATATAAAGATATTACACACTTTTTAATTTTTTATCGTTTAATGATCCTCCTACTTTTTATATAAAGATATTACACACTTTTTAATCTTATTCTTTTTATGATCCTCCTACTTTTTATATAAAGATATTACACACTTTTTAATCTTATTCTTTTTATGATCCTCCTACTTTTTATATGAAGATATTACACACTTTTTAATCTTTTATCTTTTTATGATCATGCTAGTTTTTATATAAAGATATTACACACTTTTAAATCTTTTTATGACTCTGCTAGTTTCAATATATAGATATTACACATTTTTTAATCTTATTCTTTTTATGATTCTCCTACTTTTTATATGAAGATATTACACATTTTTTCATCTTTTATCTTTTTATGATCCTGCTAGTTTTATATAAAGATATTACATATTTTTTCATCTTTTATTTTTCCATTATCCTGCTAGTGGTTATATAAATATATCACACACTTTTTAATCTCTTATCTTTTAATAATCCTGCTAATTTTAATATAAAACTAGACGATCTGTAACCCGTCAGGTGAATGTTGTATTCTTGATTAGTTGTGAAGCTAAATCAATCGATATTTTACACCCAAAGAACAACGTTACTCTTTGCTTAGCAAGCAAGCAAGATTATTAGATAGATATATAAGTATAAAAGTAAATTATATATTCCCATTTTCATTTGTATAAGCAAAGCCCTTCTTTGATAAGACCGTGAATTCAAAATTTCATAACGAGAAATATTTTCGGAATATATATAATATTAAATACGATATTATTAATTAAAAAAGGGCAATAGATAATAACAAATTACAAATCATCATTGTGATATCGTCTTCTTTTGTATACAATTAACTCGTCTGTTTTTCCCCAACCTGCCTTGATATGGTTCAAAATAGACTCCGTGGCCTGGTGGGAGATGTCCTTTTCTCTTCGCTGCAACCTCTATCTCACAGAAGAGATGTTGCGAGTTTGTCTCTGCTTCAACTGTTCAACTGAGCTTCAATCTATGGTCCCCCCTCGCCAAACTTTCACAAGAAACACTAGACTAGCTGAAAACATTATCAATAATTTTCCCCACTCTTTATCTGTGCCTAAACCTAAACATAGATTTCATGATCAAAGCTTCTTTCTTAGAACTGCACGCCTGTGGAATTGTCTTCCGTTTTCCTGCTTTCCAGCTGTCTATAATATGATTGTCTTCAAGTCCAACCTGAACAAGTTTCTGATGAGCCGTTCCACTTAAGTTAACAAATTTACCGAACTTCCATTACTATCGATTACTATATTGTCCTTTTAACTACTCTACACTCGTTAACCCTTATCCTTGAGTGGCCTATCGGCATTGATAAGTGGTGACGCCTATGTAAAAAAAAAACCCTACACTCTGTCTTATATCGCATTGTTATAGTCTTTCATATCCTAAATTTTCCTAATTATATTTATATCTATGTATGTTTAGATAAATAGTAATGCTGCAGTTTCACAGCACTTAGGACGATTCGCTAATGACCAGTTACGAAGTGTAATTCTGCTGTGTCGTTTCATCAGTTTAATGATCAAAATGTTGCATATGAAGAATTAAAAGAATACTTGTACCAGGACAAGCATGCTTCTAATTCTCTAAAAAAGGTGGTTTTGTACCATTTTTATGTCTCAGTACAAATATTAAAATCAAGATGCAATGATACAAAAGCTTATGTCTAGAATCCTTATTCCGTAATGATAAAACTTTATTATATGATTTTGTTTCAAGAAAATGCTTAAAAGTTAAAGTTTATGGGTATTAAGGGATTAATTATGAATCTTGCTTAGTTGGTGTTTAATGACCCTGAATCAAATTTAATGTAAATCTGACATATTTCAATTTTCAAATGGGAAGTCGTTATCATATTTTACCTCTAAAAGCATTTTTAAAAAATCGACAGAAATATGGGGAATATGTATTATTGTATATCTAACACTTATTTTTACAATTTTCCCAAATTTCGAGGTATATAAATTTTCTCTTACACGCCCTCTTTTTTCTTTCGTATAATACCAAATTAAACTAAATATAGGTTACATTTTGACTTGTTCCACTTAGCAGTTGTATTTCAAAATTCACAATGATCTGTTAATTAGTTTAGAAGTTAATCCTGTACATACCCACACACAAACATGCATGACTTTATATAAGTAGAGAATAGTTAATATAAAGACAAATCCGTGATAACCAACCTTGGAACGTTGTGATCACAACTCTCTTCGTCTCCGCAAGACCAAACAGAAGCTATTTCCCCCTTCTTGTGTTTGCGATAGAACTCCAGCAACTTTTCCGTTATCCATGTCAGATAGATAAAAGAAAAGAAACCGACTTTGTTTACAGGAATTTTCCCTTCTCTGAAATAGAAAATAACATCGGAGTTTTGTTCATAAATGAAGACGCAAAACCACAAAAAGGGATTTTACATTGTTTACTTTTATTGCTGGGATATGTCAACATTGCTTTGCTTTCACGTTTGTGTAATGCGGCTGCCCCCAACCGGGTCTTACCAGTGGAAGTGAGTGCACACGACAACCTCGCGACGCAGTGATTATCTGCACTCTCCTATTATTTTATTCATGACACTATTTCTCATAATTGTTTTTATTTCCTCTTTCTCTAAATTAGGAATAACACGTTTAGTTTTCAGTTCAACTGATGAATTTTGATTCACGTTAAAACGCATTCAACCATCAATTCTGGAAACACATTCTACATCACATTTCAATCTTAACTTATTTATGAGCAGACATTTGTAATCGCAGCTCTCATACTCCGTCATGATAAATATTTAAATTCTACTCAATTCCTAACGACTCCGGTGACTTCCGTACATTTAACTTATTTATCAACATTTTTTTAGTTTTGATGCTTTCTTTTTTTAAGCAAAAAATCATAAAATGTTCATTTTAAAATCCAATTTCTTAATATCATAACTCACAACCTGACAAAACAATTTCATTTGAATGTTAAAAGCGATTGAGAATTACATTCTAATTTTAACCAATGTCTCATTAATTCATTTTTGTAACATCTTACGTCGCCATGGCTCAGTACTTGTTACTACTACTACTACTACTACTACTACTACTACTACTACTACTACTACTACTACTACTACTCATCATGATATTATCATTAGTTTCTCTATCTCTTACTAGTAATCTTGTTGGAGTTACCGGTGATCTCCCACTGGTAAAAATAAGAGTTTTGTATTGGATTCGATTGCTAGCAAACCTCTTTAAATTTTCCAGTACTTCTTTCTTTCCTGGAATCTGAGTGACAGTAAATCTCTTTAAATTTACTCTACTCTCTATTTCTTTTCATCACCATTTAACTCTCTAAATTTATTGTACTTCCCCTTTCACTATGGTAACTCACTTGGGGTTCCCGGATCAGTCATTATACCTATTAAAGAGGTATAACGATCAGAGTTTTTTCTAGAATCTGAATGATAACAAATCTCTCTAAATTTCAAATACTCTTCGCTTCTTTTCAATGTAACCAACTTGGTGTTCTCGCATCAGCCATTACCAGTAAATTATCCCAGAAAAAGGCCAGAGTTTTTGGGAATCTAAGTGACAACATATATTTTTAATATTTCAGTACTTTTTTCACCCTTCACTCTTCAGAAATTGACGAGAATTTTAATATCTTTAAGCATTGCCAGAATTATTTCGTTTTTTTTATCATTTTCTCATCGATGTTTATCAGATAGTTTGTATCGCTTGTCGCTTTCCAGTGTTCCTTTTTTATTTCCTGTAAATAAATTATAATTTCTATACGTTTTATTTTGGGGAAGGAGAGGATACAAGTAAATGAATACTTACACTTTTCTCGTGAACCGATATGGAATGAACATTTTCATGGCAGTTTTGTACTTCCAATCATTTAAAGTATATCTCGTTGATATGGGCAGATTATGAGAAGTCTCTGCCGTCCCAGATATAAGACTGAATCTAAAACAGAGAAGAAAAGAGTTCATTAATATTTTCAGTATTTTCCGTATATTTGTATAAAGGATATTAGGAAAATCCATGGCATAACTTGGAGATTATGTTCCATATGGAAAACAGATTCTCTTTGCGCGGGATTACTTTTATAACATCACTCAATTACTAATTTATTTTCATTCGGGATTCATTTCGTCCTCAGCATGGTATTTAGTTTCTGCTTGTTATATTGACATACCTGTATTCATCTGCTGTATTATATCAACTGAAATAAAAAAGGGCAACATTCACAAAAGAACTCCCACCGATCATGACGCGCGGATCTTTCCTCTGGGACACACAGCTTTTTCATGGTTGTGTTGGTGTATGTGAAAACATCAGACCCAGGTTTCTTTTGCACGTGATCACAGGGATAGTGTTTATCTGTCTAATATGTTGAAATAACTTATTATGTGGTAAAGGTTTATATTAAAAAATAGTGAACACTATCAATATAATAGTCTGTTTCTTCTTTCCTTAGTTAGTCCATACGTTACGCTTTGAAAAAGACTAAATAAAATTTTTGAAACGCCAAACTGCTCTAAATAAGGCTAATTTCGTGAAATTTTACTTTAAAAAAATCCAATCTGGCAACACTGGACAAGAATATGAGGGTGAGCTTCCTTTTATATAGCCTCGTTTTTAAATAATAATAATAATAATAATAATAATAATAATAATAATAATAATATATTGTCATTGTTACAATGGTGTCAGAAAGGAACTCATAGTAGAAAGAAGTCAGCGACACATTATGTAAAAAGGGGATATTGAGTAGCAAAGAAATAAAAGAGCATTTGGGAATCTAAGTGACAATATATGCTGGACTGAAGAAGCAAATTTAAGTGACTCTTACAGTGTGATTTTATTATTTGCATTGAACTATGTAGCACAATATTACTTTTTGAGGACTTAATTTATCTCATTTGGGCCAGTTCTATATTGAAATTACAATAGACACTATTTTCATAGAAATGTTAATAAACCCATATTTGTTGCGTTTTATTAGTTTTTCTGTAAAAAATTATAATTTTTTTCAATCGCTAAAAGTACTAGAAAAGTTTAGAAAAAATGAAAACTCTGTCATATTTAACCAGACATATTTGAATAACAATTTGCTATATATATATATATATATATATATATATATATATATATATATATATATATATATATATATATATCAAAACACGTCTGATTGAACACGCTTGAGTTCTTTTTTTCTGATTTTGTTGGATATCTTTTCAATTCGCCGAGCGGTCTTGTTTATTTCGGTTGGCATGCTGTATATTATGTGTATATTATGGCTCCCAGTATTTATTATTTGGCTATATTCTTCTCAAGCGCTTTCAATTGGTAACATCCGATTGTCGAATATGACCGAACAACAACTACTGTGCGCCAAAATGTACAACATGCCAGCCGAAATAAATAAAAAAAAACACTGCTCGGCGAATTGAATATCCAACAAAATCAGAAAAAAGAACTCAGTCGTGTTCAAACAGACGTGCTTGAATATTGCCTTGCTGGCAATATATATATATATATATATATATATATATATATATATATATATATATATATATATATATATATATATATATATAAAACTTTCTATCCATTTCTGTAAGTTTAAACTTCAGTCCACCTATAAATTCCGATGAAATTGGTACTCTACCTCATCTCCTGGGGTGAAAATCCAATGGAAACAGTAATGTAAATTTATTATGGGCTCAATAAAAAATTAAAAAATTATATATATATATATATATATATATACTTGGTTGACCATAGCTAAGGTTATTAACTTACAAACTCTTAGACAAGAAAACTAAACTTTCAAGTACCCTATGCCATAAAAAGCCAAAAGTTAGGTTGGATGGGGGAAGGGGAAAAGAAAAAAGATGTTTATTATCTTCAAAGACCTCACTCATCCTTTTACCGTTTTTGTTTTTTTTTTTACTGCCACCCAGGTTGTATTTTAACTTGATAAACGAAATAGAAAAATGTATTTGGTGGAAATGTCACTTTTGAAGGTAATTCTTGGCCTGAAGACGTAATCCCCCAACGTGGGTGATTACAGAAACATGTATGCACATATGTAGCCATTAATGTTTGTATAAATAAAATTAATATACCTGCTCTGTTCACTCATTGAGCACTATTTTGGTAGACACATGTTGTTTCATTGGATGTACTTCTAGGAAACTAAACTCTACTGGCTATATATATATATATATATATATATATATATATATATATATATATATATATATATATATACATATATATATATATATTAGGCTTGAAACCGACGGTACCAATGTTATTCTGACCTTCTGTACAATTTTAAATAAATAAATATTCAGCTCTTATATTGAACTTTTTCATTGTACCTATTTACTATGCCTCCCAACGGGACAGAGTTAGACACCAGGGTCGTTTTTTAACGTGGAGAAAAGGTACAAAAATAAAAATTGTTTCAGTCGTGAAGGATTTCTCCTCCACCGAAAGAGAACAAGAAAATGAAGTGCAGCATCTGAAGAACAGATACTACACTTTGATCTTGACCATTGTAATCGAGCACTTTGATGGAATTATTTCCCCAAAACAGTGAACATATATATATATATATATATATATATATATATATATATATATATATATATATATATAGTGCTAATGCAGAAAGTGATCCGCGCTATTTTTTAAATCGTATTTCCACGTTTAATTAAAGTTTTATATGTTCTTTTTTAATTCAATTGTAAGATTAAAGTATAGAATAGGTACAAAACACCCTCCCCTCCCCAAGTTAAGAATGGCTTTTTAAATAATAACGTTATTATTTCTGCACGGATCACTCTCCGCATGAGTACCATATATATATATATATATATATATATATATATATATATATATATATATATATATATATATATATATGCGTCTGTGTGTCTGTCTGTCTGTACACGAATATGGTATACCATTATACTAAACTTACCACATGATAGAAGAGGTATCAGGAATCTGAAACGGGTATGATAAAGAGAAGCCCCAGGGGGTACTTATAAGGGGGAACCCTATGGACGCTGACACAGTTTAGCGTAGATCTACTAAATTTGTCAGGAATGCCCAACTTGCGAAAGGGGAAGTTTTGACGGGTTACTCCGCTCTTTTCCACCAACGGAGGTGGAACTTCAGTCGGCTATTGATAACTGGAAACTCTGTGCATGCTCGCACCGTTTCATTTACATTCGTAGAGGTACCAAATATGGCAGGATAACCCACCATGAGATGGGAGAAGCTTTGACGGGTTACACCGTTCACCCTCACCAACGGAAGTGTCACTTATAACTGGGATTTAATCTTAGTGGAAATGTATTATTTTGTTTAAATAAAAAAAACACCTTTACTAAAGTTTAGATTACGTAGTTAGCGTGAGTTTTATATGTAACATTCTAATATTTTCCTTGTTTAAATGGACGTGAAACTTTCGGTGTAACATAATTTTTATATAATCTTGAAAACATTTTATTAATTTAAATGCAGGAACAGAAAATAATTAAATTCAAAAAGGGTAAAAATTATACAAATATTCACGATAGGAATGTACCGATGCACGGCCGGGGGGAAAACAGCACTCTCTTCTTCCCCCAAACAACCTGACGTCATTTTCAGACAACCTTTTGATTTTCTGACATTCGGGCTTCCATAGAATCATCGCTTACACGATTTCGTTTGTTTATGCGTAAGCGAAGCTAGAATCTCTCGCTTTTTGGGGCTAATTAACCCATTTTTGTACAAACAAGGTGCTTTTTATTTAATTCAATATCCTATGACTTTACTAATTATCTTTCAAATAGACACAGAAAAATAATATTTATCTTTCAAAGGATTTTACAATGAATTTATTTAACTTCAAGATTTAGCAGAATTTGTCAGCTTTCGAATGTCGCCGTGAAAATATTTTTTAATATAATTTTTTTTTCACGTGTACAAATATTTTTTTCCTTTTGGAAATCAACTTTAGCTTTTAAATACAATCAAAAAGTACAAAAAATTATGATAAACCGGCTTTCAAAACTATGCCCCCTATTTTCCCGCCATTTTTGCCCGTACCTAACTATTGTCAAAAGGAGACAACTTTTCGTGTTTGTTTTCTAGTTTTAGCACAAGCAACTCAATTTTGCAAGTTAACAAATTCACAATTTAGAAATAAGATACGATTATGAATAAAAAGAGTTAACACAATGAAAATAAAGGATTCATTATATTCCGTGATCATTCTTTGATAAATACTGAAAATTTCATTAAAATTTGTTAATTTTCTGATTTTTGGTGAATATTTAAGTAATGGTAGGAGTCAAAATTGTTGGAGACGCCCCTAATGAACTATCTCATGACGTCACTTCCTCTGGTAACATCACTTTCGGTATCGAGTACCGGTGCCCGGCCAGTCAGAGATTGGCACTCAGCCAGGAAGGTCGTGTGCAAACGCCCTATCGTTGAGGAATGGTATTTCTCAACTCACTTTGCCTGTAATTTATGTGAATACATGTGTTTTCCTAAAAATCCTGTGTTCTTTCGTTCTTATTACCATTTAACCCCATAACAAAAATGTTTATACATTTTGACCTCTTTCAGCATTCATTTTGCACGTACCTAATAGTTAATATTAATATTTGCATGTTTAACTTGTATTTGTCTTTATTAATATTTTTATTGCTTTGAGCGCATTTATGAAACTCTAGAAATTGTTATTCTACCATTATACTATTTATCGTAATGACCACATTTATTCATACAATTGAAATTGACACGGAGTTCATTACAAATTAAACTTGCCACGCATTAATTTACAAGCTTGACCTCCCTCCATATTTCGAAAGTGTGAACATATTCGTAAACTTAATGAGAAGACGCGAATATCATCTGCTCTCAGAATCGAATAATTAGATAAAAGTTTTTAAAAATCCTACAATTTTATTCCAATGGATTGTACATGTCATCAAAAGACATGAATTTTCCGATTTGTAACAAGTCTATGTCAAAGTAATTAAAGTCTATGTCAAAATAATTAAAGTCTATGCCAAAATAATTAAAGTCTATGTCAAAGTAATTAAAGTCTATGCCAAAATAATTAAAGTCTATGTCAAAATAATTAAAGTCTATGTCAAAATAATTAAAGTCTATGTCAAAGTAATTAAAGTCTATGCCAAAATAATTAAAGTCTATGTCAAAATAATTAAAGTCTATTTCAAAGTAATTAAAGTCTACGTCAAAGTAATTAAAGTCTATATCAAAGTAATTAAAGTCCATGTCAAAATAATTAAAGTCTATGCCAAAATAATTAAAGTCTATGTCAAAGTAATTAAAGTCTATGCCAAAATAATTAAAGTCTATGTCAAAATAATTAAAGTCTATTTCAAAGTAATTAAAGTCTATGTAAAAATAATTAAAGTCTATGCCAAAATAATTAAAGCCTATGTCAAAATAATTAAAGTCTATTTCAAAGTAATTAAAGTCTATGTCAAAGTAATAGGCCAACACAAACTTAGAAACACTGGAAAACACACAGCTAAAAGAGAGAGATGTACCAAAAAACATTTGTGTCTCACTGTTGTGTATGCTCACCCCCGTCTCTTTGGTTGGTGAGGAAAGTAGCAAAGGAATCTTCAATGATCCACATACAAGCTTTCTTCATGCCGCGCACACATTTCTAAACACTGGCGTGGATCAGGCGAACAGCAATAAATTGCTACTCACATCTATACACGCACTAATAGAACAAGGTAAGGGAACACATGCACAGTGCTACGCTGTCAAATACTCACATACATATATTACTTACATACGTATATAACTTACACACATATATCATTTACATACGCAAATTATTCACATTTCGAATATTTTGACTTGTGATTAAATTTTTTCTATCAAACACGAATTTACATAAATGAACATCTACTGATTGAAAGTAATTTATATATTCTTATCAACATGTCTATTCTCTCCATGATTTATTTCTTGTATATATCCACTTTATTTCTTCATTGATACATAGACCATAAATATCATCGTAAACTAAATAACCAAACGCAATAAAGACGAAAATATAAACAGAACAAAATACATCAAACAAATGGAAAATATATAGAAAGGCACAATGAACTTATGTATCAAACTTTCATCTCTTATTAATGGTAAATTATTTCCACTTGTACTAAAATACTATGTAAGCAGATTAATACTTTTTTGATATTACACACAGGAAGATAATTACTTGAATTGGCAATAATAATAATAATAATAATAATAATAATAATAATAATAATAATAATAATAATAATAATCAGAAGGAGAAGAAACTGAGTAAAAAGGAAGAAAAGAAAAGTATCATCATCATCATCATCATCATCATCATCATCATCATCATCATCATCATCATCATCATCATCATTTCGGAAATATTGGATGACTAAATGGAAACGTGGCGCCAAATTAGAAAGATAAAAAAGAAAAAAGTAATGAACGATAATATCAATTACCTGCCAATATCCAATTCAGATTCAATGCTGGGCATTCTTTCAATTTTTTTTTCAGCCTCACTAACTTTATACCTGTCTGGTGGCATTGTGCTGTCGTTGTTGATAGGTCGATTCTAAAAAATACAAAAAATACGTATATAATATAGTCTGTCATCAGATTTCATAGACATTTAGAAATTAGACATTGCATGCAGATGCAAACTATATAAGTAAATGAACCACTTATGTAGAAAGATTAGTTGATCTTCACCCCACTTATTTATGAAATATGAATATAGAAAAACATCTGTTCTATTAAAGTCGATTAATATATTATTATTTACTAGTGTCTACCTTCCATAAAAAATTAGAAACTAATTATGCCTCGCCAATGTTCACACTTGCTATTTATATAAATATATTATTAAAATATTAGTATAGAATTATATCAGTAATTTTATTTTCCATGCATGAATTATTATCGTTATTGTTATTATTATTATTATTATTATTATTATTATTATTATTATTATTATTATTATTATCATTATTATTATTATTATTATTATTATTATTATTATTATTATTATTATTATTATTATTATTATTAATATTATCATTATTATCATTGTTACTATTAGTATTGTTATTATTATTGTTGTTATTATTATTATCATCATTATTATCATTATTATTATCATTATTATTATCATCATCATCATCATCATCATTATTATTATTATTATTGTTGTTATTGTTATTATTATTACTATCATTATTATTATCATTATTATTATTATCATTATTATTATCATTATTATTATTATCATTATTATCATTATTATTATCATCATTATTATTATCATTATTATCATCATTATTATCATTCTTCTTCTTTTTCTTCTTCTTCTTCTTATTGTTGTTGTTGTTGTTGTTGTTATTGTTATCACATTTTGTGTCTGGCTGTTGTTATTGCCGATTTTATGCTGATAAGCAGATCATAACAAATGACTACAGACTATCAGCTTTTTTACTTTTCTCAGTCTTCCAGCACTTTTCATTAGATTCTGTCAGTTCCCAACACAAGTCAGTTTTCTGAAGTGCTCCAAAATTGCAATGGGTCTCAATTTCTCTCAATCTACTTGTCAAATCCTTTTGTCACATTCTCCAGGGCTCCCATCACAACAGGTGCAACTTCCACCTTCTTCAACACCGCAATGTTTTTACCTCCCTTTTCAAGTCTTGGTACTTTTCAATTTTCTCCTTTTCTGTTTCCTCCATATTCACATCAGTTTGCACTGCTAAATCAATGATAATTACCGTTTGTTTCTATTTTTGCAATAAAACTAAATCTAATCTCCTTGCTTCACATTCAATCACATTGGATGTTTATATCCCACCATAATTCCACATTATCACCCCCCACCCTCCACCACCCCTTCTGAGACATGCTTGTAACACATAGATGTGTTTACTGCGGATATTTTGTTTTCTTATACAATTTTGACCTTTTGTTTTCTTTTGTATTCTTTTCCTATTATTTCTTTCATTTTATTTTATCTACAACTTATTCTCTCAGAACTGTTAACTTCTCTCATCATAGCTCTGCACTTTTGCGCCTTTTGCTAGTATTCTTTGTTTGATTTCCCCTAGGACTGTTTTAATTTCCACTCTTTCCACTTAGTATTTTTCACTCAGTTATTTAAATTTCCCTGTATTCCTCGCACCCAATTGCCCTCTCAACCCTCTTTCAAGCAAATTCATTTCAATAATTTTTTT
This sequence comes from Euprymna scolopes, assembly GCF_053919585.1. Lineage (NCBI taxonomy): Eukaryota > Metazoa > Mollusca > Cephalopoda > Sepiida > Sepiolidae > Euprymna > Euprymna scolopes. Next base: position 76,721,832 of record NC_136484.1, read on the forward strand.
TATATAATCTTTTATTCTTCTTTTCCACTTCGGTTCATTTCTATTCTTTTCCAAATTTTGCAGCAACACAAACTAATCCTGCATTTCACATACTTCATTGTTTAATTTATTTTGTCTATCTGCATCTTTAGAACGTTCTGTCAAGTTTCCTAAACATAATTCCATGCTACCTTTTCATCCGTTTCCCCATTATTACCGATGTCCTTATCATTTGTTTTCTCTCCATTTCCTGCTGTTTCATCCACATCTTCCATTTCATTCTGTGTCCCTTCCTCATCTATCTGCACATTTTCTTTTATCATGTCACCCTCATTACCTCTACGTTCACCTGTCTTTTAATAACCCCCAATTACGGCTCTGATAACTGTTCATTCTTCAGTATTGCTCTTGCCTGATCACTCATGCGCTATTTTGTTAACTAATTCAACACTGTTACTTGAATAATAAGAGAAAATTGACTTATTACTACAAACTTTAACAAATAAAAACCAAGTCACGGAATGGAACACACACACACACACACACACACACACACACACACACACACACACACACACACACACACACACACACACACACAACAAACACACACACACACACACACACACACACACACACACACACACACACACATATATATATATAGATATAAGTGTATTTGTATGGTTTTTTGGGATTAGGGTTCCACAAACTTGGGGCGCAAAACTTATAACTTACTTCTAAGGCAACTTACATTAGTTGCAATTCAATTTCAACTTCCTATTTCTGATAGATTGAAAGTAGTCAGAAGACGGACAGACACATTTCTCTCATATTAGTATAGATTAAGTTTGTTTATGTTTTATTTTGTTTTTCTGATGTTTTTATTATTGTCTCTGGCACAAAAAATTCAAGAGAAGAAAATCCACATGTGATTATATCTTTAAGCTACTGACAAGTTATCGCATGATTTGAATGACCTACTTCAGACTGATAAGATGAGTATTTAAAAAAAAATCAACTATTTCTCTGAAGCTGACAAAGGTCGGGGCACCATTCATCCAGCCCTAAACTCGAGGATAAGGGTGTCAGGTGGACGGTAATACAACACCGTGATGATTGGTAATGATAGAAGTTGGGTGATATTAGATTATTTAAAACGACGGCTCCAAAAGTACTTGTTTACATTGGATGAAGGCAACAATGTCAGCCAGCAAGTATCCCTGCGACATTACATTTCACAGATGGGAAGTTCCAGGAAATATATTTTGATAATAGAATGTTTCGCCACTTATGAAGGCTAATATCCAGTCGATGGTTAATGAGATTCTCATTGAAGAGATCAAGAAGTAGGGAATCAGTCCCATAGTAGTGTGTTCCACACATGAAAAGCCCTTGTGAAGAAGCTCTATTTGTGGAATTTTAACCTGATGCTAGACACAGAGTAGAAGAAAGAAAAGTTTTTATATACTGTGGTATTCAAACCGGGTTATTGCTGTAAATGTCTTACAAGGGAAACTAGAGAACTTGAAACTCATTCAAGCAATTACAATACTATGCACAAATGCTTTATTTTACAATTTTTCACAAAAATAAAAAAGGATCCGATGAAGTGTCAAAATAACGCTTTAAAGCCACCAAGTAAGACAATCTTTTTGCCAGACATTGTTTCATGTGCAGCTGTATACACATGTATGCACATATGTGATGTAATGAGAAACCATAAAATATGTTTATCGACCAGAGACTGAGTGGGGGATACATTAATTCAAAAGAAAACACCCAGATAATTTTATTTTAGAGAAAACCACATAGTTAAAAAAGCAATTAAGTCAATTAATTTTACTCCTCCTATGACAGGTATACTATTTTTATTATAAGATCAAGTTATTTGAATCTGGATCCCTAACATGTGATATATATATATATATATATATATATATATATATATATATATATATATATATAACAACACAACAAACAATATGGCACTGCAAATTTTGAAGAAGACATTCCTTAAACATACGGGTTCCTGACATTGTAAAACTAGAACACCTTATTCTTATTCTTATGTTTCAACATTTCAATTATTTTGTTAATATTCTTTCTTTTTAAAATCATTTTGAGAAGACGAGTGTAATTTATCCGGAAAAAGCAAATATCTGTTATTTGTAAATAATATAAATTAATCTAAAAAAATAAATTTTCAATAAGACAAACCTATCAGGATCGAAAAAGCTCTATCTGCTTAAGAACAGGTAATTATAGAATAAAAATAAAAAGATAAGGAGCAAAGTTACATGAGAACTTTATTAAATTGTTGAGATAATCTCTTTAGGCAACATTAAATAAAATACTAGAAGTTATTAATAGTAATAGAGACCAGATTTATCTACCCCTTTTTTAAATAGTACATGAGTAATATGTTCCTAATTTCTTTGTTCTTCATTTCTAGAAGAGAGCTAAATTCTAGCAATCCCTGTGTAAATAGGCGCCATTTATTACATATAATCTATGAAGGGATTAAAAGGGCGTGAATGAGTTGCGTATGGTTAATAAATGAATAGAGAGCAAAAGTGTTTGCTACATTTTTTGTGAGAATACGTAATTGCGAGTAGCAGTATATGCGGTAAAAATGTAATAATTATTAAACGGAGACTCAATATATGCATACTTTCGTGGAACACGCTTTTGAAGATGCTGTAAGTTGTGAGTGCTAAAGATTTGTTTAGGAAGTGTCCGGTTATTTTCTCATTGAAACTGTGCATGCAGAAGAAAACTCGAACTTATTAATATAGTAAATTGTGTTTTAGCGTATGCCTTGCTATTTCAAAATGAGTTTATATCACATTCAAAGCAGAATTCGTGTAAACAAGTATCAAGGTAAATTAAGCAATTGCTAATGATCAGTTCCTAGAGTAAACTATTGAAGAAGAAAACAAAAAAAAAGCACCAATATCCAAATTAATGTGCTTATGACTTCAGTCAGTACTCAATAGAATATCGATTGAGTATAATTTGATGAGACCTACTCTTTCTCTCCTTCGCTTTCTTTTTCTCTCTTTCACAGACGTGATCTTGCTAGTTCCAGTCTTTTCTATAAATACTGTTATGGTATAGTATGTTCTTCAAAATTGACTGATCTATACCAAGCTTTTCGTCTGACTCATTGGTGTAGTTATCCATCAATTTACTGTATTGATACCTCATCGTAATGCAGCATTCCATTCCAGTCTTGAAATGTTGTTTCTTGTCGCTAAGTATACGTTCTTGTGTCCTGTGAAATGCGTCGAGTTTAATCTCTGGAGAACTCTGATTTAATTGATCAGGTCACTTTTTTCATAAGGTTGGTTAATGTGATAGTCTCGAAGGATTTGAGGTTTAAAACAATTTTCATATTACATTAACATGTTCATGTGAAAACTCTACTTGCTTTTTAAAGTGAAGAAGAGAACGATGTAGAAAAAAGTGCAGCTATTCAAGCCAGTTATTTTATGGCATTGGTTCGAATTGCAATATTTTGGTTATCAATTCTGTGTCTTCTTTAAAACTCATTTAAATTGATTGTTTATTCGTAAACGTTTGGAAGAGGCGTGGATGTCGTCAAGGGCGAATAATAAGAAAAGTGAGAAAAGTGGAATGATTATCATATCGTTTTACTCAATCTTAAGATCCATTGGCATCGGGCAGTGTCCAAGGCATCCCTCAGGTCTACATCGGAGAATGCGCTATTTGCGATATTCGACTCGTCGGTGCCACAGGGACACCGAACGTTCTGTACATAGCCTCACGTGCAAGTTGTTTCGTATTTTGGCAACCTTTGCTCAGGTCCGATTGAGTCCTACCCACTCTTTTCGAGGGAGTTCAGAGTCATCTGAGAGGTTTTCTTTGGCTCCGGAAGAGCTTCGTTGTTATTGTTTTTGTTGGAAGGACGCTGGTGTTGTTCGCCTGAGGCTTATGGCAGTGTTAAAGCTCTTGCTGGATGGTAGTCACTGCGATAACTCTTGGTGCATGTCACGCTTTGCTTTCACTATCACTTCTCGACGGATATGCGGCAAGACGGACATCCTGTAAACAATTGTCAGATTGGTCGATTTCAAGTTGCCGGTAATCATCCTGCATGACTTGCTGAGCTCGATGTCGATCTTTGCAGCAGGAGCAGAAAAAGCCCATGCTGCTACGCAGCATTCTCTGGTCGAGTAACACACGCTAAAGCTGACAGGCGTAGATGATTCCTTTTGAATTAGTTTGAACTCCACTCGTCGATTTATTTTTATTTCATGAGTCGCCGATGATTTGACTGGATTGTTAATAGCCCTTTAAAAGATCTATCTACCTCAATAAAACCATGGTACATCTTTGTAATATAATTAGGAATCTGTGTTTTAGTTCTCAGATTTGCGATCGACGATTTATCTATCTAATTTAGGATGCACACACCTTGATCAAACGTGTCACTCATCAAAGAGTTTTGCAGAAGGTTAGTACCCTATCTACAAAATGATAAACTTATTTTGATAATAATATGGCTTCGCAGATGATCATACATGTTCGAAAATGGAAAGACATAATTTCCTATGGCTACATGCAGGTTTCGTGTGCCGCATGTACAACCAATCATTTGATAAAACTATTAATACTTTGTTCTGTACGCGTTCCGACGTTGTTTACACGATGAATATTATCTTAATACTGTAGAAACTATTGCAATACGGAAGAGATTCGGTCTACCATCGATAAAAGACATCTAGCTAACTATGGAAATCTGTTTCATCACAAATTAAACTTCGTCAATTGATGAATGCTTCAAGCCAAGTTCAAGTATTAAAATAAAATTTACTGCATCAATAAAATGAGCACAAGTGATATCGTTAGCTCAATTTAGTATCACTAGTCTTAATAAAATCGCATACATGATCGTTCACACCTGTATACAATTTAGTATATAAAGAATAAAGTACAATAGGTCTTAAAGCTATAACTTTTTAAAATACTGGGGTTTAATTGGCGTTGACCCCCATGCAATTATCGCAGAATCACGTCTACTCTCGCGCGATTATGCAAATATATAATTCCCGGCCGCTATAAAGGCAGGTCGCTGGGAAGCTATCAGGCAGTATTCTGCAGATTTTGTGTAGGTGGTTCTGGTGGTTGGATTGTTCTTTGTGACGAACCACGTATCTGCGAGAAGCGAGTTTTCTTCTGTTTTTTTTTGTCTCCTTCTTCTTCTTTCTCTACGGTCATTACAGCCAAGAAATCCCTCTCTTCTAGAGGTGGGCGGTGCAGGACGAAACTGACTTTTTTCTATCGTTGTTCCTGATTTTTGCATGCTACATTTTGCTACAAATACTTTTAAAGACAAAACATAATCATATAATGTTATAAGAATAATGTATGGCCCTTTTTTAAATTAAAACACGAAAAAATTGTATTAAAAATCTAAAGAAATAAACGAAAAGTTACATCATTTATATTAAATCAAGCTACTTATTTGAGCAGAACTTTGAAAATTGAAAATAAGAAACGGTAATATATAATAATCAAAAATGTTTTAGTATTGAATGATGATAAATTAGTCTAAGAAGAATTAAACCGATTTTTTAATTGTAACTGGGGACCGAATCGTAGGCACTCAGAAGCCAGTCGAAGAAGAACAAGTATTGTCTTAAAATTAAGTTTGAACTATTAATTCTTTAATGGCTAAAATGTTATAATCAAATGGTTGTAATCCAGCTGTGAAATACAATACGGAGAAGATGACAAAAATTGGCACTTTGAACATGGACGAATTGTCGAACTAAAAACAATATCTTTCCGTGTTTCTGAATTTTTAGATGAATTTGTATTATTTGTTCTTATCTTTAAAATGTTATTCTAATAACATTTTCGGTCGATGTAACGTCCGAGAGCTTGTTCAAGGACATATTGTCTAAGTCGGGCATCTTTCTCTTGAACTCGGGAATCTGTATGCAATTTCGAACGAAGTCGTTTATTTAATTCAAGTTCCATAAGACATAAACGAATAGAAGTCTTCACTAATTCATAATTGCATTCTTGGCATCGCCGGTACTGAGCATTGAACTTTCAACCGCCATACGAGTGTCACTTATAAAAGAAATAACGACGACGATTGTACATATAAGCAATATGATGTAAATGCGGATGTATCTCAGGAATCTATCCTTAGACCTTTATTATTCCTAATATTCATAAATGACCTCACTCATGGCCTACTATACATACGGCCCCGTATGTTACATGAGAGAACACGTTTGTAAGAGGCCATTGTTTTTATTATGGAAAACTGTGTAAGCTTGAGCCGCATACAACGTTGAAAAATTCAAAGGGAAGTAACTCAAAAGTAATTTATATTAACTCTTGAAATAATGAATAATAAAATTTTATTTAAATATTTTTATATTATTTCATTCTTAAAATACATGTTTTTATCCATATAAAATGTTTTTCACCGCTTTTATTCGTGTTAATTTACAGAACAAAAGTACAATAGAGTAACCTCCCTTGGTTTTTTTCAAAGACGTAAGCGATCTTTATGTTTACAAACCATTTTTACGATCTCTACTTGTTGAATTTTTTCTACCCGTTTTAAATATTGTAAAAAATATATATTATCTTTTTTAAAATATTGTTTAAGTTTTGTTATAATTTGTTTAAGTTTTGTTATAATTTGCTTAACAAAATGGCCTTGCATTTGGCTGCAAAACTTGTTATAAAAACCACGAAAATCTACCAACTTTTCATTTTCCACATGGCAAACTCGACCTGTTTGAAAAATGGACAAAATTTGTAAATCGTGCTGATTGGATTGCAACAAAAAATTCAGTTTTGTGTATAAAACATTTGTGAGGAAAAATTTATTTTAAAAAGGGAAAGAAATAAGTTAAATTGGTCCCTACATCCAATACCAGCAATTCATTCACCGTTAGTGAATGTTAAGCCATCTCTTCTACCTACATCAAACACAATGAGAAAAGCCCCAAAGGATCGAAATTACCAAGATGATGAACTACCAAATTTTCTTTCAACAGATATTATTATGAGTTTCGAAGATTTGGAAGAAACAAAGTGTTGCCCCACTGGTTCAGTTTTAAAAAAAAATGAAAAATATGTATGGATTTTCCGGATAGATTTTGAGACCAATTTTCCCTTACTGAAAGAGTGCATTTGGATTGACAACAATTTACACGTTCGGATTGACAACAATTTACACGTTCAACTTCAGTATTATGGAAATCCAATACCATTACCACATTAGTTTGTGAAGGGTCACAATTCAAAACTTACAAGGTATAGCATGTTGGAAATTTTCCCCTCTTATATTCACAACATTGTAGCAGAACCTTCAAATTCCATTCTAAAAGAACTATACAAATTTCAACATTTTAAACCTAAGGGTCGCCCTTCATTTTCTGTTGAACTAATCAGAGTCTCTTTATTATTGGGCTATACTTCTCATCAAGCATATAAACTACTGGTTGAGCAATTACCATTTTCTTCATTAGAAAAAATACAAAAAGGTGGTGTAGAATCTATAACTGCTGCAAAATCTCTCTTGGGAAAACTTTTCTCTTGATGTTGGATGAAATGTAGCTTCAAAAGGGAACTCAGTTTCATCGTGGGAAGTATGTTGGTGCTGATGAAACTGACAACTCATATAAAGGTATCATGATATTTATGATTTCAGGGTTGAAGGAGACAGTGCCAACTGTAGTTAAAGTCTGTCCTGAAGTGACTGTTACTGGTGACTGGCTATTTCAGGAGAAAATTGCATGCATTGTACAGCTTTTAAATGCAGGATTTAATATAAGGGCTGTAGTTGCAGACAACCATTCTGCAAATGTAAATGCCTTTAAAATTTTATTAAACAAATTTGAAGGAGATAAAAAACATTTTATTACTTATCCAGATTCTCCAAACATTTTTTTTTCTTTTTTGATACAGTTCATTTGTTGAAGAATATTCGAAACAGTTTACTAAACAAAAGCAAGTTTGTGTTTCCTTCTTTCGATTTCAATATTTTGGACCTTCATTTGTGTTCCCAGTCAGGAGTTTTATCTTTGTGTGATATGCATAAAATATATGACAAGGACAGGGTTTTGGATGCTACATTACGAAAAGCACCAAAACTAACTTTCAAGGCATTACATCCCGGTGACAATACGAATTTGGAGATGTGCCAAGAAGATGAATCAAAGTTTTTCAAAAGACTGATTACACAGAATGAAACCTGGGTCTATCACTATGATCCAGAGACCAAAGCCCAGTCAATGCAGTGGAAGCACTTGGACTCACCACTTCCAAAGAAGGCAAGGGTGCAGTCCTCCGCTGGCAAGGTCATGCTCACAGTCTTCTGGAACCAGGACGGAGTAGTAATGACAGATTTCCTGGCAAAGGACACCACAATTACAGGAGCCTATTATGCTTCAGTTTTGAGGAAATTAAGGGAAGCTATCAAAATCAAGAGACGGGGCAAGATCAGCTAAGGTGCTCTCCTCCTGCAGGACAACGCTCCGGTCCACAACTCGCATGTCGCCAGATCGGAAGTACGGGCGTGTGGTTATGAAATCTCCCATCCTCTCTACTCTCTTGACCTTGCGCCCTCTGACTTTCACCTCTTCCCAGCCATGAAGTTTTTTTTTGAAAGGAAAGCGTTTCCCAGATGATGCAGCCTTGATTTCTGAAGTCACGTCGTGGTTGGAAAACCAACCTGGGGTCTTCTACAAAAACGGTCTCCAGAGCTGCATCAAACGATGGGAGAAATGCATAACTCTGGGTGGTTCCTATGTAGAGAAAGACTAATAACTGTGCCAAGTTTCGTTGCTCTACTGCTAAGGGAAATGGGTCAGGGGCATTACTTATTGCACGCTCCTCGTAAGCAAAGTGTCAATTTGGCTATTGCTGTATTCCACGAGACAACAATTGCTGCTTGTAAAAGCTACTTTCCAGAATGGACCGACATTGCAAATTTTCTTAAATTGATATGGTGCTGGTGGACTATAGTCATTCTAATCAAAGATTTACCCCTAATTTTTTTAATGATGCTGTTACTGCAAGTGATGATAAGATCAACTTTAACCAAACATTTTCTAACTGGGTTGAGTCTTGGTCAAAAATTTCTGACTATTGCCTCACAGCACAGACTAGCAAAGCATTTGTCACAACTTTGAGAGCACAAGCAATGCTTATGAAAGAACTGCTGAATGATGGGCATGAATATATTCTCACTCGTAGATTTCAAAGTGATCCCCTTGAAAATCGATTTTCACAGTATCGTCAAATGAGCGGAGGTAGATTTTTAGTGTGTCTTCGTGAGATTTATAGCAGTGAAAATATTTTAATCTGTAGATCCCTTTTAAAAGAAAATATTAACATTTGGCAGGATAACCTCAATCCATTGTCAAAGAATGAAAATTATAATAATCTTCTGGATATTTTGTCCAAACATGAGTCAGAAATAAATGAATTATGTTTATCACCTGACAGCAAAGAAGTAGCCTATCCAATTGCTGGTTATGTTGAAAAAAAACTTTTGAAGCGATTTAACTGCGATATTTGTTCTACTTTTATGGTTGGCAATGATACGGAGATCACTGAGAATCATTATCTTAATTTATTATCTCAAGGAGGTTTGACAATTCCATCAACTCTTGCTTGCTGAATTTATTTGTTCTTGCTTTGCAATTTTGGATTTTTCTTCTCAATTCATTTAAAAACGTGGTCAGTCTACAACTAGGAAGTCTGCAGAAATAATTTTAAAAACTTATTTGCCAATTATTTTATATGTGAGAAACACATTGAAAAATACATAAGTTTGCAACAAAAATTGTTATAAATATATTCTATAACAACAAACAAAAACTTTCTTCAGATGAAATTAGAAAAGATTCATTAAAAATTTTTAAATGTGGCAACAATCAAAATAAAAGTGAAATTTACTGTTGAACATTTACCTTTATTTACAATTTTTATTGAATTTCTTGTGCTTTGTAAAAAGATACTGTTAAATTTCTTGTGCTTTGTAAAGATACTTTAAAATTTCTTGTGCTTTGTAAAGATACTTTAAAATTTCTTGTGCTTTGTAAAGATGCTTTAAAATTTTTTGTGCTTTGTAAAGATGCTTTAAAATTTCTTGTGCTTTGTAAAGATACTTTAAAATTTCTTGTGCTTTGTAAAGATACTTTAAAATTTCTTGTGCTTTGTAAAGATGCTTTAAAATTTCTTGTGCTTTGTAAAGATACTTTAAAATTTCTTGTGCTTTGTAAAGATGCTTTAAAATTTCTTGTGCTTTGTAAAGATACTTTAAAATTTCTTGTGCTTTGTAAAGATACTTTAAAATTTCTTGTGCTTTGTAAAGATGCTTTAAAATTTCTTGTGCTTTGTAAAGATACTTTAAAATTCCTTGTGCTTTGTAAAGATGCTTTAAAATTTCTTGTGCTTTGTAAAGATACTTTAAAATTTCTTGTGCTTTGTAAAGATGCTTTAAAATTTCTTGTGCTTTGTAAAGATACTTTAAAATTTCTTGTGCTTTGTAAAGATACTTTAAAATTTCTTGTGCTTTGTAAAGATGCTTTAAAATTTCTTGTGCTTTGTAAAGATACTTTAAAATTTCTTGTGCTTTGTAAAGATGCTTTAAAATTTCTTGTGCTTTGTAAAGATACTTTAAAATTTCTTGTGCTTTGTAAAGATACTTTAAAATTTCTTGTGCTTTGTAAAGATACTTTAAAATTTCTTGTGCTTTGTAAAGATGCTTTAAAATTTCTTGTGCTTTGTAAAGATACTTTAAAATTTCTTGTGCTTTGTAAAGATACTTTAAAATTTCTTGTGCTTTGTAAAGATGCTTTAAAATTTCTTGTGCTTTGTAAAGATACTTTAAAATTTCTTGTGCTTTGTAAAGATACTTTAAAATTTCTTGTGCTTTGTAAAGATACTTTAAAATTTCTTGTGCTTTGTAAAGATGCTTTAAAATTTCTTGTGCTTTGTAAAGATGCTTTAAAATTTCTTGTGCTTTGTAAAGATACTTTAAAATTTCTTGTGCTTTGTAAAGATGCTTTAAAATTTCTTGTGCTTTGTAAAGATACTTTAAAATTTCTTGTGCTTTGTAAAGATACTTTAAAATTCCTCTTGTAAGAAAGATAGCAGTTAATGATTTGATAATTTTGTAACAGAGTGAAAAACAATTTACTTCCTTTCCAATCTTTATATTCATGTGCTTTGTAAATATTTTTATATTCTTAAAAGATATTCTAATAAAATCTTTAAAAAACAAATAACCTGTTGTAGTCAAAGCAATTTTTTTTCATATTTATAAACAACAAAATTATTGGAAAGGTCAGGGGAGACAACTCAAAATGAATTTGGATTTGTTTTGTTGTGTATTATAAAGAAATAAAAAGGAAAATTACATCTAATTAATGGAAACATTTTACTTTAGACAGGATAACAGTAAAATATGTAAGTAGAATTCATTTAAGCATTATTTCAAATATTAAACCCTGAAATAATTATTTAATTATCTAAGCATTGACATCTGAAATAATGTTTGAATAGAAAACAATTTCTGAGTTACCTCCCTTTGTCTTGGTTTCAATGGCCTTAGAAAATTGCCTCTCAATGTGACATATACGGCCGTATTATTATAGTAGACCATGCCTCACTGATAAAATTGTGGGAGTGCCTCAGGGGTCTATCCTTGGACCTTTGTTATTCCTAATATTCATAAATGACCTCCCTGACAAAATTGTCTGTGAAATGGGTATATATGCTGATGATACCACGCTCTATGACAGGCATGACAGGGAAACAAATGAACACATATCTAAGGAAATGGCAGAAACACTAGAGGAAGACTTCCAATCTGTAGTGGAATGGAGACAAAAATGGATGGTCATGCTACATGCTGGCAAGACTAAGCTTGTTTCCTTTTATAATTACAAAAAACACTCCCAACCTCCAATAGCTATGACTAAAGATATATTACCTGAATGTACTTATTTCAAACTCATCCGCTTAACATTCACTGGGAACATGAGCTGGATACATTGAGAGCATTGCCAAGGCTGCCGCGAAAAAGGTGGGCTCTATCTACCGTGCTAAAACGATACTTACGCCTGAAAGTGTCCTATACCTTTACAAGGCCATCATGTATGGATTATTGTTGTCACATTTGGGCTAGTGCATCTGCTACTAGTCTCCCGCTCCTGGTCAGGGTTCAAAAGAGAGTCGCCAACTTGATAGGTCCTAAACTGGCATCAAAGCTTCAACGTCTGTACCATCGACGAAATGTTGCATTCCTCTACCTGTTCTACAAGTATTTTAATGGTGAATGCTCCGATGAACTACAAGCACTTGTAACTCTTCGACGTAAATACCCCCGGCAAACCCAACAAGCAGCAAAATCCCATCCCTAATCAGTAGAAATCCTTAAATGTAAGAAAGCCTTTTTTTTCTACTCTAATCATTTTTTCTACTCTAATCATTTTTTCTACTCTAATCATTTTTTCCCAGGACTGCTAGACTTTGGAACTCCCTTCCGGGTTCATGTTTTCCCAACTGTACTGACATGCAGAAGTTCAAGTGTCATGTGAACAGACATCTTGTTGCTCAACTCTTTACATAGTATCCGTGCAACTTATGTCCTCAATAGTACCCTCCTACATGAAAGTGGCACTGTACCTAGTTTGGGGTGAACATGGAATAAAAAAAGCTCTCCAGCTGAGAGTATGCAGAAATTTATAGCTTTAAAATAAGAAAGGAATATTCCATATTTTCTATATTGCAATTTTTCTCGTATCTACCAAGTTTTTCTTAAATATTTGAACAGTGATAACAAAACGCTGTGCATTATTATAACATGTTAAACATAGTGCTATATAAATCTACAGAATTTGTAAGGAGCTAAACACACTACTACTTCAATATAAAAAAATCATAAGTGTTTGATGGATAGATTTCGACCTAAACACAGTAATTCTTTTCCTTTTGTCAGAAACATCGCTCATGAAATGTAAGCACTAGAGGACAAAATAAAGGAAACGAAAGTTACGCGGCTGTCAAAAGTAAACCCAACACTTTCTACTCTCCTACTAGATCATATGTAAATTCGGGAGAGCAATTAGCAGGGAAAGAAACCTTGAGCATTATCAAAGGAATTAAACAAATCTATCCATACAAAAGTAATTAATTTTTAATGACAACTTCTTAAGACGATAAAAATGATGGGTTATTAGTAAAGACTGAGAAACGTTTTAAGTGAAAGAAAGTGTGTTGTTTTTAAGGAGAATTTAGGTAGACATGTTCATTTCGGCTGCAATATAAATGTTAATAAAAGTATGGTGTTTTTTTTTCAAATTTGACTTTAGTTCAATCATAGTCTCATTTACTGATTTGTTTAAAGCAAAAGTTCGTGCGCATACGTTTGGTAAATTTCCGATATTTTCATTTCCATAAAATAATCATTTTTCTTTCTTTTGTTTCTATTAATCAGTCACAAATTATCAAAGCTAAAAACAAATCGAATAAAAGGCTTAATGAGATGGAATGATGTAAAGTTTAAATTTGAACGACGTTATAGCAGGATTGGAAATGATTAATGATTACTTATGTGGGCATTTTATGACAAGAATCTGTTCACAGTGGATTTTAAGGAAACTATACTGTAGTCAACCAGCGAGCAGTTTCATAATAATATGATTCACAGACGGAAATTGGCCACATGGAGGAACATAGGAAATTTGTGTCCCCGTAGTAAAAGATCTGACAGACATCTCATTCATTTGCAAATGATACAGCTGATATGCTGACGGTAATATCACACTGGCTCAGTGAATCTATTGACGATGACTTCGTTTCTAGAGCAATGACTCTTGACATACTTAAGGCGTTTGATAAGGTCTGGCCCAATGTCTACTTCATAAGATTTTCAGCTATAGAATAACTGGAAATCGTACATTCGTCGACACCTATGCAAATGATACTGCGACCCAACCACATATGCTTGTCGAATATTACATTAGTAACGGTTATAATAGAGTTAAATTAGAGTTTTTTTATGTGAACGATCCCGTGCAATTCTCGATTGCCTTGCTGACTTCACTTGTTTGGTCAATGACGCAACACAAAGCAAGGAAAAATAACTTCAGCTGAATGGATTTGAGATTGATAATAATATATCAATACTAATATTGTTTTGCTAATAAAACTATGTATTTCGAGAGAACAGTAATATACAGTTGTTTATGCTTCAACCGAGAAAAGTACATGATCCTGAGGTCATCCTCCCAAGGTCTTCCCGGAGTGAAAAACACCTGAATGGAAAGCTACCTCGAGGGAGGATTATGCAGAGTTGGTACTGGACCAATCCGAAAAGAAGATCATGCAGCGATCACTAGTTGGATGGAATGGACCTGAGGGTCCAGTCACCAACCCCTCACCTTTTTATATAAGCTTATGGACGAGTGATTTTGAACAATTTAAAAAAGAGAGAGAAGAGGAGAAAAGATTAGACCAGACTCGACAGAAGAGAGCCTGGAATGAGCCCCTGACCACTGAGCCATATGCCAACGTTGAGTATCGCCCAGTCATCTTTTCTTCCTCTAGCGAGCCACAAGACCGTAGGTTGAGTATGTTTGTCATGCTATGGTTCTTACATCAAAATAGATTCATTGCTTGAAAAAAAAAAACAAAAAAACTCCCAGCTGGCTGTTAAAACAATTCATAAGATTAACACTTATCGCTAATAGAAGTACCTCCCTATTATCATCGTATAAATGAACTGATGGCGACAACATTAAAAAAGAAAGAAAAGACACTAACTTGTTTGTGACTGTTGATTGTGCAACCACTACTAGAGATTTACGATACATAAAAACGATATTTCTTCGAACGGACTATTTTCGTGACGATTCCAAGCACCTATACACCTATTACCACTTTTTATACCATTGTATTATAATAGACTTTGTAATTAGATAGTTTACTTGTTAATATATCTTGTAGTTGTAGAAATTTATTGACATGGGTGTTTTCTTAAATGCTGTATGAAGTAATGTGCTTGCAGTCGCAGGAACTATCCTTAAGTCCGAGTGACGGTACACGGAATTAATCTAATCACACTGTGGGGCGTATGTAATTTTCTTGGACTCAAGGAGATCGATTACGTCACTCGTGGACTCTCCGAGGAAAAGAGTGAAGAAACCGGAAGCGACCAACTAACGCTGCCTCCGTGTAGACGATCAAGTCCAAGCGATCGTGTTGTGACAGTTGTTCTGGGTGACAAGAATAGCTGCTGAACTTTCTTGGGCATTCCGTGATCGGAAGGCCTAAAACAAACTTACATACCGGCGAATGACCTCCCTACTGTGGGGTGTCGTTGCGTTATAATAATACCATTTATGGTAATACTTCAAAAGCCGGCGAAATCCTCTACTCGTACAAAAGTCAAGTTTTTTTTAAAATTTTTTTTTTTATTACATTTTCACCCCAAACAAGGCAAATTGCCACTTTGGTGTAGGGGGCTACTATCAGGGGCAACAACTACTGGGTTACTATGTAGGGATTTGGGCAGCAAGATGTCGGTTCACGTTACACTTGAACTTCTGCACGTCAGTACTGTTGGGGAAGCAGGAACCTGGAATGGAATTCCAGAGTCTAGCGGTTCTGGGGAAGAAACTATTGGAGTAAAAAGATCTTTTACATCTAGGGATCTCTACAGTGTGGGGGTGGGATTTAGCAGCCTGTCGGGTTTGTCGAGGGTGCTCACGCCGTGGGGGCACAAGTGATTGCAGTTCGTCAGAGCATTCACCACTAAAATACTTGTAGAAAAGGCAGAGGGATGCAACATTTCGTCGATGGGACAGAGGCTGAAGCTTAGATGCCAGTTCAGGGCTTATCAGGTTTGCGACTCTCTTTTGAACCTTGTCAAGGAGCGAGAGACTAGTAGCAGATGCACCAGCCCAGAAGTGGCAGCAATACTCCATACATGGGCGAATGGTAGCCTTATAGAGGTACAGGATACTTTCGGGTGTTAGTAGTTTTCTAGCACGGTAGAGAGAGCCCACCTTTCTTGCAGCGGCCCTGGCAATGCCTTCAATGTAATTGTTCCAACTCATGTTTCCTGTGAACGTTAGTCCAAAGAGTTTGAAAGATGGACTCTCAGATAAAGAGTCCATCTTTACGTCCTAAGAAGTACGTCCTAAGATGGAGCACTGTTGTCACATCTGTGGTAGAGCTTCAATGAACACCCTTTCCTGCTTTAACAAGGTGCAAACCCGTCTGAAACATTTTGTGGGTAATGACCTTTTCGCATATCTGCTTCCTATTCTTCACAGAAAAAACATTGCCAGTCTCTGCTCTATCGTTACTTTTATGGTAGATGCTCGACAGAGCTCCAATCTATAGAGCAACTCTTAAAACGTTCGGAACAAATAGATGGTTAGCTGCAACAGCCGCCAACAATTTGCGGTACCCTCTATCTATGCCTAAAACTAAACGGAAATTTCATGAGCAGAATTTCTTCCTTAGAACTGTCTTTCTGTAAAACGCAATACTGTGGGTTTGCTTCCTGACGGACTATAACATGAGCGTATTCAAATCTAATGTGAATAAGTTCCTGCTTGGCCGTCCTCTTAAATATTTTAGCCTTACCTAATTCCACCATGAGAGATCATGTTATCTCACAATCTACCTAACACTTAACCATTATCCTAGAATGACCCCCGGTGACCTCCTATGTAAAATATATATCTATTGTAATAAAACCTTATTACTTTCTTTTTGTTTATTTGTTTACAGTATGCGTTAAATAACGGCATAAAGGTAATATATATGCTGTATACGTCATATATAACGTCTTAGCAAACTACGTCATATATGATGACTTTATTTGCGATCGCGTCACATATAACATCATAGCAAAAAGTTTAAAAAAGGGAGGTGAGCAAAAATGAAAGTAAAGATTCCCGGGCAACGCCAGGTAAGATATCTCTTTCTCCAGCTCTCTCCTCTCTCTCTCTCTCTCTCTCTCTCTCTCTCTCTCTCTCTCTCTCTCTCTCTCTCTTTCTCAATAGATATATATATAATTTTCGGTAAACAAATTGCTGGTTATATAATAAAGCTAATGTTTCGATCAAATGATTACCTTCATCGGGTAATCTAAACTTCCGATTTCATAGACATCAGAAATTTAGGTTATAGTAGTTTAGAAAAGCAAAAGATAGGTGGGAAATAAATGAAAGGGTGGCGATTGTAAGGCTGAGTAATAGGAAAATATTTTAAACAAAGAGGAAGAGAAAGTTATCTGGTGTGGTGTACAAAAGATAGCTGAGAAGAAGGAAGTATAATCACAAAACAACAGGAAGAGTTCAAACAAGCATAAAGGGGGAGAGAGAGTATAAGGATAAGATAAGAAGTGGAAAAAAGCAAGAGGGGTCGTTAGGGTGAGAGCAAACAAGGAGAGTGCGGGGTATTAAGAATGTTATTTATAGAGTTATCTACAAGCGGGAAAAAGTACTTAATGGCAGCTATAAGAAAAGCAAGTGTCTGTACATGCATATTAGAAGGCAATTAAACAGGGCAAAATACAGGAAGATTTAAGTATTTAATCGCATGTAGTTCACGAGCAAAGCAGAAAAGGGATCTTGGTAAAATTTCGATAAAGATAGATTATAGCGTGTATTATTTCTAAATGAGAAAGAGAGGGATATGTACGCAAAATAAAACACACACACACACACACACACATATATATATATGTATATATATATATATATATATATATATATATATATATATAACTGAACTAGGTAGTCAGAATAAAGACGAAGTTACTGTGATTGATAAGGAAGAACTGTAGTAAAGAAAAATCAAAGGCCCCAATTAAAGGGGTTACAAGTAAAAGGAAAGAGACGAATATAAATTTAAAGGAGAAACGAATTAAAGCGGAGATTATAGGCAAAGAGGAAGTTTACATTTTAGACTAGAAAAGCAAAAGATAGGTGGGAAATAAATGAAAGGGTGGCGATTGTAAGGCTGAGTAATAGGAAAATATTTAGTAGTTTAGGAGTAGTGATGACATATTTCCTGGCAAAGGGTACCACAATTACAGGAGCCTATTATGCTTCACTTTTGAGGAAATTAAGGGAAACTATCAAAATCAAGAGACGGGGGCAAGATCAGCAAAGGTACTCTCCTCCTGCAGAACAACGCTCCGGTCCACAACTCGCATGTCGCCAGATCAGAAGCATGGGCGTTTGGTTATGAAATCCTCCCCCATCCTCTCTACTCTCCTGACCTTGCACCCTCTGACTTTCACATCTTTCCAGCTATGAAGTTGTTTTTGAAAGGAAAGCGTTTCCCAGATGATGCAGCCTTGATTTCTGAAGTCACGTCGTGGTTGGAGGACCAACCTGGGGTGTTCTATAAAAACGGTCTCCAGAGCTGCATGAAACGACGGGAGAAATGCATAACTCTGGGTGGTTCTATGTAGAGAAAGACTAATAACTGTGCCAAGTTTCGTTGCTCTACTGCTATGGGAAGTGGGTCAGGGGTATTACTTATTGCACGCCCTTCGTAAAAAAGGTCAGAAGTTTCATGCGGCTGAGGCGCTGTGAGAATAATACCCAAGGTGAGAACAATAGTCCGAATAATCCAAATTTGTTAATAACTTTAATATTGAAGAATTGGAAATTTTGAAAATGTCTGACAAGTTAAAAATAAGCTCGACATTACTGGTAAGTTTCCTTTATAAATTTGCATAAATGTGAGAAACTTAACAAACCGACTTTTCAGAAAACAATAAAATCAGCTCGCACTGTGACTGGCAATAAAATTAATTTTATTGGAGAATTATTTTTACTAGTAAATTTGGCCAGTACTATTTAAAAGTTGTCTCAGAATTTATTTGAGACAAACTGGCTGAACAGTTTTAACCTTTGGAATCTATTTTAATAAGAAAAAATGTGTTGAAGAAAGTCCAATAAACTTACTTTGAAATCAAGTTGTCTATGAAAAGGCAACCAAAGACTCATTAAATGAAGAGCATACAGCAAATTAAGGAATATGTTAAAAAAATGTATATGATTCGAGATAACCTCGAGAAATAACGCAGCTACGACAAAGCAATTAAAAATGAACAGAAAATAAAAGCATTGCAAAAAAGAGAGCACCAAAAGAAATCGTTTCGAAACACAAACAAAAAGAGGGAAAAATCAAAAATCAGTACCAACCTAAGCCGCAAGTAGGATTGATAAATACGAAGTTCGAGTATACCAGTTTCAACTTGTGCGTATAAACATAGAAATACAAAATTTACTGAACTTGCACAACCGAACTTAGATGTAATTCAGAGACTAATGGATGATGTTACTAAAAAAGGCAGAACTTAAATCAAGTTATAAAGAATTGGCGATATGGTCAGTCCGAGACATATTCGTAAAGGTCACCAAAACCGGTAAAAAAAAAACTTCGTTCGATGACATTAGCAAAACAGTGCCCGTAGAACAACAGTCGATCGACACAATTTTTGAGATGCTCAAGCTCAATGCACGGTAACCAATACGAGAGCAATGACGGTTGGACAAAAAGAGAAAATAGACTGACCCACTAACTATCGACTATAAACGAAAAAATAACAACGGCTTTGAAAAGGGGCAAAAATACTTGTGAGAGAGTTATCGTGGGAACTCAGTATACACAATATATGAAATCTTCCGAACGATATAAATACACTGAGATGAACTACCCTCCTGTTGTGTGTTTGTGTGTTTATATCTCGTAGTATGCCATATTGGCGCTAAGTAGGATAAATCTCGTTCTCTATGCATTTTGTCTTTTTCTAAATACAAATAACTTTTCCTAAATCACACCCGTCATTCTTAAATATCCTTTTTCGAGTTACAGCAGACATTAATTAATTTTATTACTATTATCATAGTAACAAAAAGGTATTAGTGGTATGACATTGTGTTATTTAATGACTATTATCATAGTAACAAAACTTTATTAGAGTTATGATATTGTGTTATTTTATAACTATTATTATTATTATTATTATTATTATTATTATTATTATTATTATTATTATCATAACAAAACGTTATTAGTGTTATTGTTACAAGAACAGAAGACTGTTCTTGTAAGTGAGTAAATATGAAATAGGATAGTCAAGGATTCGAACTTGCGAAGCTAGATTTGGAATTGAGAATTCTAATCATAAGTTAAAATAAATACAGAATGTTATTGAAAATAATGAATGTGGAATTGCCATTGGTTAGCTCACACAAAATAGTTAGATATCTGTTTATTGAAAAAGGAATGTAATGATGAATTTTGTTTCTGTTATAAAAATGAAAATTAAAATAAGGAATTTAAAAACGGACAATGGAAAATGTTATTTGTGAAGTGAGTTACGAAAATTAAGTTAGAGGGCCAGCTTTGTAAGAAACATGTGCATAACAATGCATGCTAGTGAAATCCAGTTAAATGTATTAATGATGATAATTGTTTTGAAAATGTTATGTTGAACAAATATTGTAAATTGTCTTAAATGTATGTGTTATTGTATTTCACATCAGTAATTCAAAGTTTTAATTAAATATACATTAAAATCAGAAGAAACAGGTAATAGGAAAATAAGTCAAATATGAAACAATAATTTAGACGAATGTTTTGCTTAGAAATCAGTTAGAATTTTAGAAAGGGGATAAGATAAATTACGTAAACAGGTATTTTGAGAGTGTTCAGATGTGACAGGCCGAAAGAAAGAAATATTTATTTGACAATTGTTTTTTTTATGATGCCCATAAAAATTTTCCCAAGAAGATGACCTTGGTAGGGAGATGATAAGCACTAGAGGTGCCCCCAATTAGAAAAATACAGATGGGAACCTGTGATATTGTGTGCTTTTAGAGCATGCCGCATGTAATGGTCTCGAGCAGAGAATAAGTCTCGACACAATAAGTTAAATATGCAGGCGTTGGAAGGATACGAGAATCCTTATGAAAAAAGGGCTATGAGAGCCCGAAGGCTAATCACATATATCATAATGAAGTGAGAGAAAAGTAAAATATACCGTAAGTAGGTAGGAAGATATAACCTTGTATTTTTTAGAGACGCATGAATGTGGGATATCTCTGCTGAATCTTGGAAGTTCTGATGAGAGAAAAGAAAAATCACAAAAAGCGGGCCATTAGATAGAATTTAGTGCGCAAATAGGAATTTTGGTGCAAAAGGTGTTAGTTAGTTAAGGCTGATATTTTCTAGGTCTTCATCAAGTTCCAAGGGTTCAAGCAAGGAAATCTGAGCGAATCAGTGGATGAAAGGTATATCTTAAACTTTGGAAGCCAACCACAAAGATAAATGAACTTTGCGAATGTCCCAAAAAGATAAGTTAGTTACAAAACGAAAACAAAGCTCTAATTAATAGAAGGACCATACTGAAAAAAGGATCAAGGACACATTTGGATGAAGAGTCTATTATTAAACTGAGATCTCAGTTTACGGCATAAGGGTGGCTGGATGAAGTAGCTGACGTGAGTTATAGGAGGTACTACCCTATACCCAAAAGGAATATGCCAGGGAGATCAGATAGAGAGTCTGGTCTAAAAAAAAATTATGAAGTCAATTGAAAAAGGGCTTACATGGAAAAAAAAGTTTTGTTTTTGTTTTATGGTGTCTGATCTTTCTTACCCAAGTGATTATATATAAAAAATGTACTAAAATTTAAAAATGCGTGTGTTTGCTTTTGAAAAATGAGAGGAAGGGACGTTACAAGAACAGAAGCCTGTTCTTGTAAGTGAGTAAATATGAAATAATATAGTCAAGGATTCGAACTTGCGAAGCTAGAATTGGAATTGAGATTCCAATCATAAGTTAAAATACAGAATGTTATTGGAAATAATGAATGTGGAATTGCCATTGGTTAGCTCACACAAAATAGTTAGATATATGTTTATTGAAAAAGGAATGTAATGATGAACTTTGTTTCTGTTATAAAAATGAAAATTAAAATAAGGAATTTAAAAACGGACAATGGAAAATGTTATTTGTGAAGTGAGTTACGAAAATTGGGTTAGAAGGTCAGCTTTGTAAGAAACATGTGAATAAAAATGCATGCTTAAACACGGAGGCATGCCATGCCATGTGTTCTGAGAGGTACGTGCTTCGTCATGCAGTGACGTCATGAGTTATGAAGTTAGATAAGTCAGAATGAGAATCAGTCAGTTAGAAGAAGCAAGGGGAGTCAGATCAAAGAAGCAGAGAGGTTCAGACTGATTCTCGGTTAGAGTCAAGGCACACTCTGGGAAGCGATAGGGTTTAGAAATAACCATGTAGCAACTTTGAATCCCTGAAATACAAAATAATGTCCGACCGGTCGAAGAAGAAATAAACGTATCATCATGTGTTTTTATAACTTCCGTCTTGTGTTGTGTCATTCTACCAAAACAAAGGTAAAGTGAAATTGTATCAATATGAACTTTGTGTTTATAAAAATGTACAACTGTCAAACGTAAATGTTAAACGCACTCTCGGTCTATCTATCAAGATATTAATAAATCTCCTCTCATTGAATTATAGGCTTGGCTCTCTTGTAGTAGTATGTACCTGTCTGCCTCGTTATATATCAGAACTGTCTGTCTCTCTCTCTTTAAATGTATCCTGTCTCTCATATATACAGAACTGTCTGTCTCGTTATATATATCCTGTTTATGTCTCCAATATGCTATCTCAACAAACATGAGCATTCTAAGACATATGAACACTCAACAACATGAACACTCCAAAGACTGTTTATATCACTCTAAGACTCTTACAATATGAACAACAACAAATATATAAGTCGTCATCTAAATAAGAACAACGTAACATACTAGCAGATTTGGTACCCTCGAAAATAATACCACCTATTACATAACATTATGACATTGTGTTATTTTATGACTATTATCATAGTAACAAAAAGTTACTAGAGTTTTAAAGTTGTGTTATTTTATGACTATTATTATGGTAACAAAACGTTATTGGTGTTATGACATTGTTATATTTTATGATTATTTTTGTAATAACAAAACGTTATTAGTGTAATAAAAGTGTGTTATTTTATGACTATTATTATTGTAACAAAACGGTATTAGTGTTAGCACATTGTGTTATTTTATAACTATTACTATAATAATAAAATGTTATTAGTTTAATGAAATTGTGTTTTTATGACTATTATAATTGTAACAAAACGGTATTAGTGTCATGACATTGTGTTATTTTATGAAAATTATCATAGTAACAAAACTTTAATAGAATTATGATATTGTTTTATTTATAACTATTATTATGGTGACAAAATGTCATTAGTGTTATCACATTGTGTTATTTTATGACTATTGTTATAGTTACAAAACGTCATTAGAGTTGTGATATTGTGTTATTTTATGACTATTATTATTATGGCAAAACTGTATTAGAATTATGGCATTGCGTTATTTTATGACTATTATCATAGTAACAAAACGTTATTAGAGTTATGATATTGTGTTATTTTATAACTATTATTATTGTAACAAAACGCTACTAGTGTTATGATATTGTGTTATTTTATGACTATTATAATCACGTTATTAGAGTTTTAAAGTTGTGTTATTTTATGACTATTATTATGGTAACAAAACGTTATTGATGTTATAACATTGTGTTATTTTATGATTATTTTTATAACAAAACGTTATTAGTGTAATAAAAGTGTGTTATTTTATAACTATTGTTATTGTAACAAAACGGTATTAGTGTTATGATATTGTGCTATTTTATGACTATTATCATAGTAATTTAACCTTAATAGAGTTATGATATTGTTTTATTTTATAA
The DNA here is from genome assembly GCF_053919585.1 of Euprymna scolopes. NCBI lineage: Eukaryota > Metazoa > Mollusca > Cephalopoda > Sepiida > Sepiolidae > Euprymna > Euprymna scolopes. The sequence goes on from NC_136484.1 coordinate 76,745,685, forward strand.
CTATTATTATTGTTACAAAGTGTTATTAGTGTTATCACATTGTATTATTTTATGACTATTATTATACTAACAAAACGTTATTAGTGTTATTAAATTCTGTAATTTTATGACTATTATAATAGTAACAAAACATGATTACTGTTATGACATTGCGTTATTTTGTGACTTTTATCATAGTAACAAAACGTAATTAGGGTTATGACATTGCTTTATATTGAAGTATATTATAATAATAACACAAATTTAAAATTGTTAATGCGTTTATTGTTATTTTTTGTGTCAGTAACAAAACGTTATTAGTGTTATATTATTTAATTTAAAGACTTGTTTTAATAAATCTAGAGAATTTTTGAGTATTTTTCATAATTTTTTGCATTCTACACATTTTCCAACTCCAAGCCAATTTTCTCTGCAGAATTTTACATTTTAGGTAAATCTTCGGTTACGTGCTACATTTGATAAATTTAATATAAACAATTCTGGTGGAATTATATAGTTATATTTTTAACCTTTGCTTTTGAGGTTATGGGCATTTGCTTTAAGTCTAAGCGACAAGTCTTCTCAGATATTTAATTACTATTGTATACTCGCACTAATGTTTCTGGTGATGTTTTCGCTTATAATGACAGGTTTGTTTCTCTGGAATCTGAGTTACAATAATTATCTCTATTGCATTACTTTTCGTTTACTCACTGGTTTAGGTTGAAATTAGGCACTCCTTCCTCATTCTTTTAATCATCTTTGTTTGCTCAAGTATTGGCACCTCGGCAATTTTTAGTGAGGAAGAATTTTCTTACATATCATCAGGCTATTATTTGGTCCTTAAAGCTTTCTCGAATTCATCTTAATAATAATAATAATAATAATAATAATAATAATAATAATAATAATAATAATAATAATAATAATAATTAAATTAAGAAATTAAGAAAGGGATTTTCCAAGGCGATAGTTTTCTCCTTTGCTTTGCAGCTTGAACCGATTGACACTTCTTATACGCAAGATATGAACCTGGAAAAGAAGTTCCTATAGTCAACCATGCACTTTTTATAGATGACCATAAAGTTTTGAGAAGGAATGAGAACCAGCTTGATACCTAAATGAATACGATAACATTATTTAGCAATGACATAAGGATAAGAGGTGGATGTATTTTGCTTGAAGCATTGTATAGTAAGTAGTTAAACGGAATGTGTAGAAGGCGGTACAATATAGAGGTAACGGAAAGACACAAGCTGAAGCAGGTGATAAAGTTTTATTAATACAACTTACAAATACATGTGTACATATTCATATATTTCTTATACACATTATATTTATATTTGCCTCGTGGTCACCTGGGAAAGTCGGTCTGGTGGTATATCCGTGTTATATAATATTTCGAGAAAGGTCTCTTCGTCAGATATTTATTTGACTTTGGTTCAAACGTGCTGTTGTAAACAGTAACAGTCCCGCGGCAAACAATTTCTCGGAACTTATAGAAAACATTTTAATTTAATATGATTAGTTTTTTTTGTTCATTCTTTTGTTTTTATTTCTAATTTATTTTTTATTTTTGTTTTTATATATTTTTTTCTATAATAGTTTATCTTTTGGTTCAAACGTGCTGTTGTAAACAATAACAGTCTAGCGGTAAACGATTGCCCGGAATTTGTTGATATCATTTTAATTTAATATGATTAAATGTTTTTCTCTTTATTTTTTTTATTTCTAATTCATTTATTTATTTTTATAATAATTTATTTTTTATATTCAAGAAATTTAATTAATTAATTAATTAATTAATTAATTAATTGTTTGTGTTTCTGCGTTCTGGTTGAGAGGGGGTGGGGCATAGACTTTGAATAAATCGGTTTGTAAAGGGAGACTACTTAAGGGAGATAACCGTTACAGATATTTCTTCTCAGATAGTATATAACGTTGCATTACTTTTTTTATGTATTTTATTTATATATTTTTACTTTAGCAATATTATTCCCATTCTGGGGGTAATTTATTTAATTCGTTATGTAATAAGGATGAAATTTCGCATCACCAAATGTGCTATTTTTGTGTCGAAAAGAGGCAAGCTCGTCCACTCAGATAGCCTTGAACTTCCAGTGACAGATCTGATAAATAATATTGACACCAAGAAAGGCTACAAATATTAGGGAATACTAAAAGCCAGTACGATTAAGAACATGGAAATGAAAAATTAGGTCACAGCTGAATACAACAGAAGCTTAAGCAGTATTCTTAAATCGCACCTCCATAGTCGGAATTTTTTTTTTTTTTTTTTTACACAGTGATCACCACTTATCAAGGCCCGGAAGCCACTCAGGGATAAGGGTTATTGCAAGTACATCACGTTAGTGAGGAGATTTTATGAAGTGTTTAATTAGGGGGGCGGTTGATTAGGAATTTGTTAACATCAGACTTGAAGACATCCAAGTTGTAGTCCGGAGGGAAGCAGGCAGACGGAACAGAGTTCCACAGGCGTGCAGTTCTAAGAAAGAAGCTTTGCTCATGAAATCCGCGTTTTGATTTAGGCACAGATATAGAGTGGGGGAAATTTTTCACAGTGGATTCAGCTAGACGGGTGTTTTTCGTGAAAGTTTGGCGAGGGGGACCAGGGATTGGAGTTCAGACGAGCACCTGCCATGAAAATAACGATAAAACAAGGATAGGCTCGCAACGTCTCTTCTGTGGGAGAGGGGTTGCAGGGTACCACAACTGCCAGAGTAGTAGCTATCATTCGATATAACGCTGGCATTCTTGATTGAAATGTACATCAATTTAAATGTTTGAACGCAAAAATGTGAACTGCTTACAATTTATGTAACTTTTTCTAAGAAAAGTGATGTACAACTATTGAAACTCACTAGAAAAGAAGGTGGTCAAGGTTTATTAAGTATTGAAAATGTGGTAAATATAGAGAAGGAAGATCTAAATACATTTCTGAAATGAATGAAACTCTTTTTCATGAAATGATAAGGGAAACTATACTAAAATCTGGAGTAAAAAAGAGTAGGAGGTTGTAAGAGAGTGTGGAAAATTATTTGGAAACAAACAGTGTACTCTTTAAAAATACTAAATTTAGAGAATGACAGCTAAAATTGGTTGGTCAGGTGAGAGCAGTTTAATGGCATTCAAGGAACAAGCCACACGTACTAGGTCCATCAAACACTACATCGACGACATGCGCATACAAACTGATAAGAACTTTGAACATTTCAAACTTATATAATATTGAAAACAAAATCAAGAGAATTTTCTCAATCATTGACATAGCCTGCCCTTTCGATACCAGAGTACTAGAAAAAGAATAAGGGAAAAAATAAATACCAAGATCTAAAATCGGAATTAGACTATGGAAATGTAAAAAAAGTTAAGGTGATTCCCATTGTAATAAGACTCTCAAGACAAACTCTCACTAAGACTCTCTCTTTTAAGAAGACCCCCAATATAACATATAGGATTATTTGGTGCCGAAAATGACCAGACCACCCAGCAAGGGTGGGTTTAAAGAAAAAAAACCGAACCAGGGGTCGATACCACGAAAAAAAAAAAAAAATTAAACACAGCGTTTTAAAAGGGTCCAACATAATTTAAAAATAAATAAATAAATAATACCACGGAAAAAGAAAAAAATTACACGATCACAGAATGCGAAAAAGAAAAAGAAACACAACGTTTTAAAAGGGTCCAAGATAATTAAATAAATAAATAAATAAATAATATCACGGAAAAAAAAGTTACACGATCACAGAAATGCGAAAAAAAAAAAGAAAAAAAAATTGAACACACACGCACACAGAGAAGAAAAGATACAAGAAATATTAAAAAGAAAAAGAAGAAAAGGCCGATATGCCGTAAAAGAAATCCATAATAATGAATGGAAAAATAGTAAACAAGTCACCATGCGTAATTCACTGATAAATGAATTGGTCTGTTAAAAAAAAACACACACACACACGCACATACACGCAAAAGCAGAGATTGTGTCACCCATTATTGTTTTGAAATTTGTAGAAGTGTCATTAGAAAATGTGTGTCAATATGAAATCGTTTGGACGAATTGTTGAATTTAATCTGTCAATCAAACGGGAATTTTTCAAAGGTAGCATGTACTCTCTGAAACGGCGTGTAAAATTTGTTTGGAAATGCAGTTTTGTGTTGATAGTTGAACTTTTCGGCTTTTTATTTTTTTTGTGTGTTTCATTTGAATTTTTTTTTTTTGAAAAAAAAAGAAAAAGGGACAATTGTTTTGGACAGACTGTTGAATTGTTGTTTGTTACAGATGATTTTTTTGTTGTTGAAAAACAGTTATAACTGTTGCAAAATGTTTAAATGTATTAAGGTATTTTTTTTTGAAAATGTTTTTATGATGTTGAACAAACATTGTAAATTGTCGTATGTATGTAATGTTTTTGATTTTCACAGCAAGAATTCAAAGTCAGCAGTAAATATACATTAGATTAAAATGATCTAGTAGAAAATAAGATTAAGACGTATGGTTGGCTTACAGATTCAGTTAGAATTTTAGAAGGGGGACAAGAATTAAAATTACGTAAACGGGTATTTGGAGAGTTTTTAGATGTGATAAGTCGTAAGAAAGATGTTTTGTTTTAGCATTTGGTTTTGTTGTTTTTTTTTAGAGATCCTAAAAATTTTTCTCCAAGAAAAGTGACTTGGTAGGGATTGATAAGCACAAGATGTGCCCCTATACGAAAAATTTGGGAACCTGGTTAATTAAGTGCTTAAAATAAGCTGGTTGCACGTAACGACTCCAAGCAAGTGGTAAGTAAGACTTGGCTTAATTAATAAACAGGCGTTGGAAAGAATACGAAAATTCTTAAGGGGACCAGTAAACTGATGATAGGTAGTCCCGAGGCAATCACATATAGCATAATGAAGTAAGAGACAGGCAAAAATATGCCGTAGATTACGTAAGAAAGATATAACATTGTATTTTTTTAGAGATGCATGAATGTGGGATATATCTGCTGGATCTTAGGGGCTGGTGAGAGGAAAGAAAAATCACAAAAAAAAATCGGGCTATTAGATAGTATTTAGAGCGCTATTAAGGTGTTGGGCGCGAAAAGGTGTTAGTTAGGGGTGATATTTCTAAATCCTCGTCGAAGTTTCAAGAATCCAAGCAAGGAAATCCGAGTGAATCCGTATGAGAGAAAAAAAGGTATATCTTAAACTTCTGAAGCCAACCACAAAGATTTAAGTATATGAGCTTTGGTATGTCCCATATAAGATAGTTATAGAATAAAAAAAAAACAAAAAAAACAAAGCCATACTTGATAAGACTAACCATGCGGAAAGAATTGATCAGAACACTTTTGAGACGAAAGAAGTTGTCCATTTCGAGAAAGGTGAAAACCTCTAGTCTGCGGCATATGGGTGGCTGGAAAATAGCTGATGTGGAATCATCGGTAAAGACCCTACACCCAAAAAGTATACGCCACAAAGATCAGAAAGGTTCTGATCTTATAAATAAATAAATAATTGTGAAGTCGGCCGTGAAGGGCTGAGTGAAAGAGATTTTTTTTTTCGTTTGTTTTTTTAGCCTGATCTTTCTAGCTGTGTGGTTGTGTAGATGTAAAAATAAAAAATGTACTAAATTTAAAAATGCATACATTTTTATTTTGTGAAATATGGAAGAGAGGGATGTTATCATGATAAGGGCTGTCCCCTTTTCATGTAAGTATAAAAATGGAGAATTTAGTTTAAAATGAAAATGAAAGAGCATAGGCGAAATTCGAACCTCGTAATCTAGTTTAGAAATAGATTACGTGTGAGAATTTAAAAATGTAAAACAAAACATTTGTTTAGAAATAGATAAATATTTCAAGAAAAGAATGTGAGCTGTCAAGTTTATTATGAAATTTTAAATTGAAAGAATGCAGCTTATAAGATAATGTTTTAACATATTGAATATAGGTTAAAATTCCTTTTGTAGAAATAGGAAAAGTTTGGACACGTATGTCCAGGAAACGTGAAAGAATGCACATGTTTTAACATGTGTATGACGTCACGGAAAATAGAAAGTTCTAGAATAGAGAAAAACTTTAGTTAGAGTTAGTCAGTCAGTGAGAAAACTCAGAGGGAGTCAGTCGTCCAGTCAGTCGTCTGGGAGCGAGACGCCACTTCAGGGAAAAACGTGAGACTTTGAATTCTTGGTGATGGAACGGCCGGTCGTGAAGAATAAACCATCAAGTGTTTTTGTAAAGCTCGTCTTGTGTCTTATGTTTCTTATACAAAGGTAAAGTCCAATTGTATTATATATTTGTGTTATATGTATTTACATACACGTCTCAACATCATCATGTCCGAACTGTCTGAACACTATCCCTTCACACCAAGAGTTTCTTCTTCTTCTTCTACACGTCCAATGAACATTTTAATATCTAAGTCTCTTCCAACATATCTCTCTAAGTCTCTTATAAACGAACAATCTCTCTCTCGGAGTCTTACAACATCCCTCACTGTAATAAGACTCTCAAGACAAACTCTCACTAAGACTCTCTCTTTTAAGAAGACCCCCAATATAACAATAATAATAATAATAATAATAATAATAATAATAATAATAATAATAACGATGATGATGATGTCCATGCACAATGCACTATACACGAAAAATGATATTAACCAACTTTACGTGAAAATGCGAGAAGAGAAAAGAGTTCTGGTAAGTATGAAAAACTGTGGATGACACACAAAAAATAACCCGTAACACAGAAATGCTGATCACTGTAATTACAGGCATCATCAATATAAACAATGCAGAAAGCAACGAAATAAAAAACTGACACATGGTTACGAAAACGAAATTGGAAAAGAGAAACATTATCGCTGCTGAACACGACGATATAGAATAACTATATCACACCTAAACTAGATAAAACGAAAGGAAACCATAAATTCAGACTTGAACTAAGACAATACACACTAAATCACATAATAAGTTAATAGAGCAAACTAGTCGAAAAAGAATATAAGAACAAACAGAAGTTGGGAAGACACTGTAAACTATGTAAAAGACTATGTTGAAAATACAGATAAATCTTTTCTTTTTCTCATGTCTTGTCCAACATATAAGCTTGCCTAAATGCTTTCCTGATGACGATCTTTATTTTGCTTACTTGTGTTCCTAACTCATGTTCTATTTCCTCTTTTACTCAATTGCGTTTTACTAATTATGTTTTTGTTGATGTTGAAGTTGACTTTTCAGTGAAATCTTCTATTACTCATCTCTTTAATAGGAAGGCTAATTAGTATGGGCTTCGCAGATCTTCCTATGTGACGTTCTATTTTTGATATGATGCTGCTAATGATGCTGCTAAGAAGATTACTGACTGTTTTTAGGTTGTAATTGACATTAAACTTTATTCTCCCACCTGTTTTTCATCTGTTTTCTGCCTCTGTCGTAATAATTATCTTTAATCAGTATTGTCGAGATGCTCCTGGGGTTTTCGGAGAATCCCACAGAAGAATGATTAATGTCCGCAAAAGAGGAATGTCTGTGGCTAAGTCTATCTATTCTCAAGTGATTTGTGCTTCTATTGCATCTCAAAAAGATGACTCTCATGATTTTGGAAAATTTACAATGGTGTTGTTAATAGTGGCAAGTCTACCATTATTCCTATTTTAATGATCTACAGGCTACAACAAACAGCTTTCGACACACGGTGGCAGTGATAAATACAGCACAGTTGGGTTGCAATATTTAGTGCATTATCTATTAGACAATGGGACGCTTATCTTTGATAACAAATATTTATTCAATATAATCTCCGTTTTGCTATTATTCTATAATTGAGACAATTACTATTCGATATAACAAATGTACGTGATAAACTATGTATGATATCGACTAATGCAAAATGAATTTATGAAATGATGGTCCTAAAAACCGACTGTCGACGGACTATTAACGGACTGTCAACCGAATGTCAATTGTGGGGGCGCAAATAAGAAAGGAATAAGACTTGATCAAATTTGTGGCAAAGAACCTTCTTTAAACAGCATTAGATGATCCTCCAGGGAACAATCGATGCACTACAATATACAATAACATATATATATATATATATATATATATATATATATATATATATATATATATAACTACTTCATTTACTCACATAAAATTAATATACGAAAGTATAAATTTGTACGTAAATTTTAAGTATTTACTTAAACAGTTCTCAATACGTAGGTAGAGCTAGTTAGTAAGTTATACAATATATATGTCGATTAAGCTACACTGAATATTCCGCATATCAGCCACTCTAGGATTCTTCAGGTTTATGCGAGAATTTTGGGGTTGTATGGCGTTTTTATATACGCACATTCTATTGAGTTTTTTGTTAGCCAATCGGCTTTCCGATTGACGCGTTCCTTTGTGTGTGCTATTTAGCGTAGATATCTAGTGTCTTGGCCAGTTTTAAATCTAGGTCAAGTTTTTTTTATATATGTTAGTTTATATGTATATATATATATATGATATTTTATGTATATGGATGTTTATTTATTTACTTATTTTATTTATTTATTTTATTTTATTTGTTTATTTTCTATTGTTTTTGTTAGTTTTAAAATTATTTTGTATCTCTATTCTAGAGTAAATTTTATACTGTGAACACAGTTGTTCGCTATTTCTCTTCTACAGTTTAATAGATGTTGAGGTTCTTTAAAGTATAGGATAGCTAATTTTTCATGAAGGCATAATCTACATGGATCATCTCGGTCTCAACATGTATTTGCTTGTCTTACTATTTCCCACTTTCCTTGAGTTCCCAGTATTTGTTAGCTAGCGTTTTTTCATACGGTGTTTTTTTATTATTGAATGTACTTTTGTGGTCATGATATCGAGTTTTGAAATCTAAGGAAGTCATACCTACGTGATATTTCTTGTTATTCGTGTTTTCTTTTTTGCCCACTTCAAAATAAATATCTAACCAAAAGCATGGTTTACCAGGCCACAATATTTGCGAAAGAAAACCCGAATAACAAGAATATTACTCTAGGATAAAGATACAAAATAATTTTAAAACTAACAAAAACAATAGAAAAAACAAATATAAAAAATAAACATGCATATACATAAACTATCATATACATACATATATATATATATATATATATATATATATAAACTAACATATATAAAAAAACTTAACCTAGATTTATAACAGGTCAAGACACTAGATATGTACGCTAAGTAGCATACACAAAGGAACGGGTCAACCGGAGGTCAAATGGGCCATTGTCCTGTAAGTGTCTGCTCATTGGCTGATTAGGAAGGGCGCGGTGGATACTAGAAAGCTGATTGGCTAACAAAAAAACTCAATAGAATGTGCGTATATAAAAACGCCATACAACCCCAAAATTCTCGCATAAACCTGAAGAATCCTAGAGTGGCTGAAACGCGGAATATTCAGTGTAGCTTAATCGCCATGTATATTTTATAACTTACTACACACACACACACACACACACACACACACACACACATATATACATATATATATATATATACTAGCATTTCAGCCAGGCGTTGCCCGGGTGTTTGGAAGTGTGTGTGGTAGTAGGAAGGCAGGCTCGAATCGGTACCGCGAAGGAGGAAAAGAACGGGGGAAAACCTGATGTCTTTGCTGTTACGACTACCCTCAAACCGAAAGTGACGTAGGTTTAAATTAAGGCTAGACAATCGAAAGAAGAGGATGACTTAATAATATCGGTGAAAAAAGCAACCCCCCCCGTAGAAAGTGCCCAGTTCAAGGTGAAGATATTAATGTTTTTAGCCAATTTTTCGATATTTGTCGTCTGAAAGGTCGAACTTCAAAGCGATACCCTTATCCCTGAGTGGCTTCCGGGCCTTGATAAGTGGTGATCACTGTGTAAAAAAAAAAAAGATACTGATCTTGGTAATCCGTCGCCTCTGTCGAAAGTTTTAGGCAGACATGCAAACATACATACATACATATCTATAAATATAAAAGCGAAAATGTATGTATGTATGTATGTATGTATGTGTGTTCGCTTTTTCTGTGTGTCTACAAAAGGCTTCTTTCAGAGAAGAAGCGGTCGCTCGCTTAACAACTTTTTAAAACTTACACATACAAATCGTTATATCTCACAGTTAACAACGAAGCTCGCCTGTCTATTTAATTTGGTCGATTTCGGGAAGATAAATATTCAATATTTGTCGCTCGCCGCATGTGGGTTAGTCTTTTTCCTATAACATCCTCGGGGAAAAACAAAAAGCGTTCAGCAGTAAATACCATCCCGCAGTCAAACCTTACCCCATTAACTCATTAAAACGGAACCTGCTAAATCCAACTACTTAAATAAATTCAAACGTGTTTCCGTTAGCATCTCGCGGTGGGGCAATGGTTAACATCGCACGTTTTTTTTTCACACTTTAATTTACAACTTTGCCTCAACGGTTCGAGTTCGATCCTCATATTTACTTTTCTTTTAACCCCCCAAACACCCGGGCAACGCCGGGTACCCCTCGCTAGTATTTATATATTGGTAACTAAAAATTTTCGAGCCAAACCGATTAAAAAGCTTGCCCTATCTCTGAATACCCTTTATGTAAAATTTCAAATGGTTAAACCAGAAATTGACTGAGTAATTTGGTAGAGACCGGAGAGGTCAAATTTTTAAAAAAGTTTGACCCCTATTATGAGCCCTTAAGATTTATTGTTTTGGGCTCAAATCAAGCTATTAAGTTAGATCTATGTCCAAGGAACCTATATCTTAAATTTCAAGTATTTAGACCCGAAATTATCGGAGGAGTTTGGTAGAGTGCTCAAATCTCAAATCGTTGAACTTTGACCTCTTAACAGCCAAATTTCTGGCCGAAATCCGATCACATCGATTTTCCCAAATTTCACCCTGTATTATTTCGAGTTTGTAGACTTAAAATTGACAAAGTTATTGCGTAGGGAAATGCACACACACAGACACGTTCACTTTTATTAATATACTTGCATGGCTGCCCGGCGTTGCCCGGGTGTTTAGAGGTGTATGCTGAGCCAAAAAAAGGTCAACTTTTTTTTTAACTTGGACTCCTATTATGACCCTTTAACATTTATTGTTTTGGGCTTAAATCAAGTTATTAAGTTAGATCCATGTCCAAGGAACCTATATCTAAAATTTCAAGTGTTTAGACTCAAAATTGTCGAAGGAGTTTGGTAGAGTTTTCAAAAGTCAAATCGTTGAACTTTAACCCCTTAGCAGCTAAATTTCTGGTCGAAAACCAATCACATAGATTTTCCCAAATCTCAGCACCCTGTATATCAAATTCCGAGTCTGTAGACTAAAAATTGACAGAGTTATTGCGTAAGGAAATGTACACACAGACAGACACAGAGACACGTTCACTTTTATAGATAGATAGATAGATAGATAGATAGATAGATAGATAGATAGATAGATTGGATGCAATATATAATAATGATTTAAAAAGTAAAAAAAAACAAAAAAAACTCTTGCGCCACCACCGAGAATCGAAAAAAAAAAAACGTTCAGCTCACAATTTATTTTGCCTCTGCTGTCATGTTTACTGTAAGGCTAAAAATGCAAATATGAACCAATAGCTATTATGTGATGCATTCGTAATGCCGGCGTTCGACCTTCACCTGGCAAATTTCATTTTTTTTTTTTAATTTTCACACTTTTGCGCCGATTCTTCCGGGCTAAGCCCCAAATATAATGTTGTGCATGGATTCAAATACCTTACATATGAAGTTTCATGTTTGTAGACCAAAAACTCTAGGAGGAGTTTGGTAAATTTGTTAAACAAAAATATATACGTATACATAAATATATATGGAAACAATTTTTGTGTTTACTACAAACTTTTTACGCAAATATTATGTAAGTATAAATCATGTAGAATATCTGCATGAATATAATTACACGTAATAGTTAACTAAAGATGATTATCCCACTAGAAAACCGAAGCAACTAATAGGGAATTAATTAAAATGAATGTTTAAAAGAATATGCAAATTAGCTATATCTTTTGCTAGTGGATGCAATTCCACAACCCATATATATATGAAAATTGTATTTTCTTTTTAAATAAATAGAAAAGAGGGGTTTTAATATGAATATCAATACACACGAAGGAAAAACGAATTTAATAGAGTATAGATAGATAGATAGATATACTAAACAGTAAACATTACTTACACCTTTTATTACGTTATCTAATGTTTGTTTATTTGAATTACGTCATAAAAGTATGACACCGTATATAATAACGCCACTGAAAGAAGATGACAGATTAAAACAGAGACGGGGTATAACCGTGCACAGTAGATTCCGTTATCAATCAAATCCGAGAGAAAGGGGAGAATAGTTTTTTTTTTATATATATAGATGACTCGTGACGCGAATAATAATAATTCGTTGTTTTTATGCACTCTCCCTCTCTCTCCCATTTTTCCTATCCTTTCCATCTGTCATCCCTAATTTCACAGTCTTCTCTCTCCTCTTTCTCAACCATTGTCAAAGTTAATAAATGATATACTTGATAATATATATATATATATATATATATATATATATATATAAATAAATAAAAAAATTGCAATTAAATATATATATATATATATATATATATATATATATATATATATATATATATATATATATATATATAGCAATTACTTACCCAACGGGTCAGAGATTATCATAAACTTTTTTTCCATTCGTACCTTCAAAAATATCACTGTTTAAATATGAAAACACCACAAATCTAGCATATAACTGGTATTCAATTGTTAAGTAGGGCTCCTTATGTTTGAAAGCTTAAGCGCATTATTCAGTGTACCCATATGTTGCGACAGTCCTCGTTAGACGTGTTTAAGCAGTAAGATATAAAACTGATATACTACATTTTCTTCAACTATAAATGCCTTTTTTATTGGAATTTTTATTTTACTACTTGGATAAGATATAATTGTAAAAAACAATAAGAAGAGAAAAGGAAATCATCTTTTTAAGTGGAGGTTTGGTTAAATATATATTTCTTAAAAAAAAAGGTAATGATAAAATAATACATTATACATTTGTTAAGTCTTAAAACTGACAGCGTCCACTCATCTCTTCTCATCTACGTTTTGTACATTTAACAGTTTTTTTTATTGGCATTTTTTTGCCTCTTCACAATATCTACTTTAATGTGAAACAATCGGATAACATTATTGAATGCCATTTTACTCTTATTTTATGGACGTTCAGTAAGTTTACATTTCTACATTTCAAGGATGATAAATAAAAATTGTTATTATTGGCTATGAAACAGATATACAGACGTACAAACACACCTTTTTATACGAAATCGCCACAACTAAGTAGGTACACGTCTTCAGCAGCCAGACAGTGAATTTTGCTGTTGGAATGATAGATATTATATTTAATTGTAGGAGTTCTGTTCTCTCAGACCTTAACATCTTTTTGAAAAGAGGTTATTTTTTTGCTAATCGTCTGAAGGAATGCCGACGAGTTCTTTATTTGTAGGTTGGAGCGCACAATTTTACCTTGCTGGTTTTTCAAACCAAAACCTGACCTTTTGTCTAACGTCCCGGAGATGAGGTTAATAAATTGCATTCTAAACAAAAAATAAATAATAAAAAATATCACTAACAAATTCTTTACTGATGCAAATTTAAATATGAAAACAACTCCATGACCAAATATTTTTCTCGCATATCGTGGAATAAGATCTATCTTATCTATATTGTCTCTTACTACTACTACTACTACTACTACTACTACTACTACTACTACTACTACCGACTGAATGATTTAGAAATTATCATTTATTATTGCATCGCGATATATCCGAACAGTCAGCGAGGTGGACGAGGGGTAAGGGTTTAGGCTTCTTACCATGGGGTCCCGATTTCGAATTTCGCTAGATTCAGCCCTCTGATGAGTTGTAGACGACGAAACACGTGTCAGTGGGTAATTATATAATATATATACCGCTCCCCATGTGGGGGTACCAAATTGGTTAAAGGAAAAATTATTCCCAACTCGCATTTATGTAAAACTGCACTTTTCGTAAATAAATGTATTCATTCAAGACGTATCGCAAAACAATAACATATATACATGTAAAATGTTTTTGACTCCTAATAGGGGTAGTTATTTATTTGGTGTCCACCACACCATAATCTGGCACAAGGCCGGAAGGTGGAAATAGGAAAGCTCCCCTAAAGGAGGGGCACTCTTACCTCATCAAAAATTGCCTGGACTCCCTCGTCGGAATTTCCAGGGAGGGGCGCCTCAGGCGACAAGAAATTAACTTGCCCCACTGGAAAGCCCGGTGGCAAGGCCTGGGAGGGTGGACTTCCTAAGTAGTACCCAAGCGGTGTACCTCAGTTAGACAGGTGCTGGATCGAATCTCAGCCCCTCATCTGTCGGACTGAGTGTCAAGAACGGATTCTTGACGAGTACTTCTACCCGTAGCCGCTAGGAGACCTTCCCCCATCACGAGTAATGGGGGTAGTTATTTATTTGCTGCCCACCTCGGCAAAATGTGCCACAAGGCCGGAAAGTGGGGATCCAGCAGGCTCCCCTAAAGGAATTTCCTAAGTAACCCCTTCGACATTCCCCGGTAGGGGCGCTTCAGGCAGTAAGCAATGAACTTCATTTAGTTAGAAAAGCAAAATCATTTAACCCTCATTGCTTAAACGCGTAACATCTTGTTGCTTATTTACCATAAATTGTTCAATTTCTTTCCTTAAATTTCAAAACCTTTTCAAAACAGTAGCTTTACTGAGCCAACGAACTGCAATGAAATACGGAATATCTGGGCAATCAAAGTCCTGTTCTTCTAAAAATGACTGAAATTGTCGATGGTTCAGTCCCCTAACCCGAATAAAATTTACACATTTTTCATAACATTAGTCAAATCGAGTACTTTTGTGCACAAGTTTTCCTCCTACATAAACAGAGTCCAAAGACTTCCTAGTAAATCCATTGGGTTTTCATGTCGTTGAGGGTGCTTCATCAGTTGTCAAGCCACACAGTTTGGGAAGGTTCAGCTCAGATTTCTCCATCAACTTCAAAACTTGTTCACTAATATCATGACATATTGTAATTGTTGAAGACATGTTGAGGACATGGCCATGTCTAAAAATTTCTCAATAACTTAAAAATTCTCAGCAACTCCCGAACAAACCCACCTAACTGCTGTGTTGTAGTTTTAAAATATTGGGATGAAAAATCTACTGAATAATTAAGAATCCAACTAAAACGTCATTTATGTAAGAAAGAAAAGTTTAATTTTGTTTTTATTTCTTTACAAATCATTAGAAAACAAAAATTATAATAATCTGAATTAAATAAACAATAGGGAACAATGTAAAAAATAATCAGTTACGCTTGTTATTTCAACAAATAATAAATATTCAAAGAAGTAATTTGGAAAAATGTCTGATGGATCTGGAGTAAACAGTTCAATCAATGATTTTGAGAATATCTGGTACAATAGTATGAATGAACACGTGAAACGACCTAGCACTGGCATAAATGAATCTATATAATTATAAAACTCAAATGATCTTGTAACGATGTATGTAACCCACTTTCCGGTTTACGATATCCGGTTGCGCATGCGCGCATGACCTGCGCACTGAAATATTAACATTATTATTTCGAAATTATTATTTAACATGGGAAGAGTAGGGTTTAAAATAACTTAAACGTAATACAGAAATGAACGATGTAAAAAAAAAAAAAAAAAAAGCAGACAGTTTATTTGGATAATTTAAACGCGAAAAAAAGAACAATTGGGACGCTTGAATATTAACGTTATTATTTCGAAATTATTATTTAACATGGGAAGAGTGGGGGTTAAAATAACTTAAACGTAATACAGAAATGAACGATCTAAAAAAAGCAGATATATCAAAATTCGAATTTAACTAAGTATTATGGTATCAGTTCAGTGCACATTTACCTATAAGTATGGCCAACCACTTATAAATCAGTAACTGTAATTTTTTTCCAAAATAATCAATTATAATAAGCAGAACGACTCATAGAAATCTATCTATATTCTTTTTTCATTTTAATATACTTTCATAGAAATGTTTCTGTTATGTCAAAAAAAGTATTTTCTTTACGTCACAAGTGTCACACTCATACATGAATTCCATAGATAATATAACATACTGACCCAACGGGTCACGGGTAATCTAGTATAATTATAAAATTGCGAATATTACAGTGTATGTTAATATCATATTCATTAAAAAATATGATTCGAGTAAGCAAATATCTATACTATAATGTTTTGTGCATTGAAATTCATATCAAAAACAATCCTGCTCACGTGATTACGTGTCTTTTTAAAAACATTTACATAACCTTTTTATTTTTATTTATATATCTGTTTAAGCTTCTTTTTGTCAGTGTACTAGAAGGAATTCAGTTGATTACAACCCTTTCTGCGTGTTCTTTACATTACAATAGTACAACCCTGAATGTGACGGCGCAATACTACACCGTTCAATACTGTAAAATTGAAACGAAGCTGTTCTGCTTGAAAAGGACGACATTTTCTTCTTATTCATATTTATATCAATTCTTTGTTTTAAAAACTAAAGTAATTACGTGTTTACTTTTTTAATATCCCATTTTGCTGTTTCGGATTATTTTACTAAAGTAAGTAAAGCTTCATTATTTTTCAAAACTGTTTTTCTTTCTTTGTTTTTCGATATTTCGTCGATATTATTTAGTAAGAGTCTTTAGCAGAAAAGCAAACAAACGACTACCCGAAAAATAAATATACAAGAAATAAATGTTACCATAGTCAATAAAAGTTCAGTTCATGTTTTTTTTTGTTTAGAAATAGTTTTTAATGCTCTTTACTTGATATAATTTCAGCGAACCGAAATTAAAACGAAATTTGAGGCGATAACTACTTAAATAAATTTTTATATAAACTACACATGCCATAATCGAATATTCCTCAAGCACAAAATAACGGAAAACATTAAATATGTTTATAAATATTCCTTACGTCGACGGCACTCTCTTAAATTGTTAACACAGAATGCTCAGGTGCACCTCCTTCAAATTGAAAACGAGGCTCTCCATTTCAAAGTCACTGCCATTTTGATTCTTTTTTTAAACCGGTTCGTGAATTAAAATTTTTTTTTTACAAACTACTTAAAAATACAAACCAATGAACTTTTTCTACCATAAAAGTAACTTTTATTGACTATGGTAACATTTATTTTTGTATATTTATATTATTATATATATAAGATTTTCTCTTTGTAAGGAAACACCATTTTGTTAGTCACTCTTGGCTACAAATGGAAACAAAGTTGGTATAAAAATATATTTTCGCGAAAATTATCTCTACTTTCATCATATTGCTTAGGGTAAAATTTTTGAGTATCAAAACCTATCTCTTTACAACCCCCTCCTTTTCATAACCTATCATATTTTCATCAATCACAGTCCATTTTCTGTAGACTGTTTTTGAACCCAGTCAGCGACGGGTATTTCTGCCAGTATATATATATATATATATATATATATATATATATATATATATATATATATATATATATAAAGCTAAACGTCTGTGTGTGTGTCTGGTCACGAATAGGCTCCTATATGGTTGACTATAATAGAAAACTGATCACATATAATGATAGAAGATGTATCGAGACACATGAATGGGTATGTTTGATCTGGCATAATGATGATTCATTAAAATTGTGGGGTCTGCGTACGCACCTGGTCCACAAAGTATGGAAATAAAAAAATTAAAAAAAATGTTTACAAGTGTTTTTGATAAAGATGTACATAATAACATTTTGATAAGTATGTTTTAACTTAAATAGGGATGGTATAATAAAATTGTAGGGTCTGCGTTCGCGCCTGGTCTCCATAGAATGGAAATGGGCACAAACTTTAATAAAGACTTTTCATATCTATCTGCGTAAGTATACTTTGATAATTATGTTTCAATTTGAAGAAATATGGTATAATAAAATTATGGGGTGTTCGTTCGCGCCTGACCTCCATAGAATGGAAATATATCACAAAGTTTAACAAGATTTTTTAATATAGATCCACAGAATACTGTGGTAAGTGTTTCAGTATGAACAGGTATGGTATAATAAATTATGGGGTCTATCTATTTCATTTTTATTTTCATCCTATTTTGCTTTGGTTTTGATACCCCCAAATTCGAAGCTATCTCTTTACAACCCGTCCTTTTCATAACCTATCATACTTTCATAAATCAGAGTCCATTTTCTGTAGGCTGTTTTTGAACCCAGTCAACGACGGGTACTTTTGCTAGTATATATATATATATATATATATATATATATATATATATATATATATATCGCAACCCCCCCTGACCTCATTCACTCTTCCACTCTTTCATCCCAAAATAGCGAACATTTCTGTAAAAGTCTGAGGACGCTACAGACGGCCAAAAAAACGGCCGTGTAGCCGAAACAACAATGTAACTTAACAGAAAGATACGGTAATAAAAAAATAAAACGCATACTTGCTCTACAACAGTATTGAGCACTTTCTTCAGTTCTTATTAATTACCATCTCCGCTAAATATATATATATATATATATATATATATATATATATGATTTGTAAATACACACACATATACTGTTATATAAAAGGAACTTTGTCTCTATACGTGTGTGTAAGAAAGAGAGAGAGAGAGAGAGAGAGAGAGAGAGAAAGTTCCTTATGGATTCGGAAACGGCTTCGCTAATTTTTGAAATTTTACTTGAAGCTACTTAATGTGTCTGGGAGTGTTCTTACGTAGGTTGTGTATCGGTATGCGTCTGATAAGTATCGAAAATTGATAATCGAAAAAAGTCCGTTAAACGGAGGAAGTACGATTTTAAGCAAAGTTAACACTTTTATACAACCCAACACCACAAGTGTATTTGAGAAATTTTATCACCGCACAAACAGAAAGGCCTAACCCAGAAATCAACTAAAGAATCTGCTATAAGACAGGAGCACGTTCTAAACGAATGTTTCTTTTTAAATGTTTCAATTGGACGATGATACTCCACATTTTGTACGTCAAACTTTAATTCAAATGATTATATAAAATAAATATTAATTCAAGTGATTAAATAAAATAATTTAAATTCAAATGATTATATGAAATAAATATTAATTCAAGGTAATATAGAAAATAATTTTAATTCAAATGATTATATGATATGAATATTAATTCAAGTGATTAAATAAAATAATTTTAATTCACATGATTATATTAATAAATATTAATTCAAGTGATTATAGAAAATAATTTTAATTCAAGTGATTATATAAAATAATTTTAATTCAAGTGATTATATAAAATAATTTTAATTCAAATGATTATAGAAAATAATTTTAATTCAAGTGATTAGATAAATAAATAATAATTCATGTGATTTTATAAAATAATTTTTATTCAAATGATTATATAAATATTAATTCAAATGATTATATAAATGAATATTAATTCAAGTGATTATAGAAAATAATTTCAATTTAAGTGATTATATAAAATAATTTAATAAAATCAAAAGTTGGATAAAACAAGGGTTGAAACAAATGTTTCTATTTAGAGCAAATATTGAGCCTTTATACTTGACTTTTGCATTTTAAAATTTATGTGAAGCCATTATTATTTACAAATAAATTTTAAACCTTTTACAGGGCAATGTAGATTACAATGTATTGTAGACTACAATGTTACTGTGGAGACGCATGTGTAGCTTCTTTCCGGTGCACTGCGGGTGGGGATCCCAAACTTAAGCAGGCAATTAATCGATTTGATTAAAAAAAATGGGCGATTTCGGCGACTTCGATAACAATAAAAGTATGGAAGGTGGAACATTTGTTGCTCCTTGTTCAATCCCAAGCAACGTCAGGT